>NC_088360.1:123498046-123513046 GCF_034508935.2 Berghia stephanieae
AAGGCAGCAATAAACCTCCCAAGACAACAAAGGACATCAAGACCTCCCTATCCCATCCAACAATTTAAAATATATTATATCTATGCTGTACAACAAAAGAAACACATACAAGAGATGGGAAACAACAATCAATTAGGTAAACTTAATAATATTTGTAAATATTTTAATTTTTACAATTCTCAAAACTCAATATTTTCTTTTGTCCAAGAATGTGTAATTGACAACAGAATAGTGTAATTATATACATATTAGAAGTTTACAAGTTTCATTGCCGGTTTACCTATATTATGTTTCAAGCCTTTCCTGCCACCTTGAGGACTTAGTATAATTTGTTGTTGTTGTTGACTGGTGACTCAGGTCTCATGTAGTTGTTAAGTATTTCGGTCTACGCGGACAGCTGCTGTTGTACAGTTATTTTTACTTGTTGAGGGTGGCCTTGGTGATGAGATATTTTTCTTATAGGCATGTTGACTGCTTTTGATATAATTTTGCATGAAACGTTGTTTGAATTTATGTCTTTCAATTTCAAAATTTGTTTGCTTAGAGTGGTGGATGTTCTTTTGGTGGTGTTCTAAAGTATGATGTGTGGAGGTTTTATCTGATTTTTAATTTTTCTTTGCCAGTCCTTTGTATTTTTCCTGTTTGTTTATTTTTGATTTGGTAAATGTGGCTAGGTATACATAACTTTTTTTCTAAACATTGCTTCTCTGACAGGCAACAATACTTTCTTCGTTGGCAGTTGCAATTATTGACAGGTGAATTTTATTCTGGTGCTAATTTTCAAAAGTTTTTTTTAGTTGTGGCTGGAAATTATTTATTCGCACACAGATTTCTTTTATTGTGTTTTGGTATATCATTTGGTGTAGCTACCGATATTTTGGAAAATATCTTTTAAAATTGTCCAATGTGCTGACCGTTTTGTTGAAAGGGAGGCTGAACAATGTAATATTTTATTTTCTTTATTTTGTGTTGCACACTTCCATGTTGATTATTATGTGAAAGAAGGGGGAATCCAATGGTGTGATATATCCACTTTTTTATTTGTATGGTTTGACTGCCAGTTTGAATGAGGTTGGTTGTTGTGTTTATTGGTGAAGTTAATAATGCATAGTTTTGAGAAAGGTTTGAACGAGTTTGATTTCATGTTGAATGTAACCGGTAAAACAAATAGGACGAACAGAGAAAAAAATTAAAAACTATTTACAACCCCAACACATCAACCATTGGACACATTACCGATAAACATCCAACACACCCAGGGAACACATTTGGAAATTGAAAGACATAAATTTAGACCACAGCATTTCATGGAACATCATATCAAAACATACACACCATCAACAACTCAATTTAGTTTATGCCTGGAAGAAAAATATTTCATTATCAAACACCCAACCAAGGCCATCCTCTACATGAAAACAGAACTACACTCCAGCATGGTTTCCTCGAAAACACATTTTTTCCTCAATCTCATTCGAATGTTCCAAATTTTTTCCTTATTATCATTCCATTCCTTTCTTGAACTCCTTGTTACCTCTAACACAGTTTACTCGGAACTAATTTCACCCAGCCAACGTAAAAAAAAAAATGTTGATTACCTAAAGGGTTTTCTAATAAATCTGGTGATTTCGACCACTGATTTACTGTGACGTTTACAGAGTTACATATATGTGAGTATCTATCTACACTGCAGGTGTGTGTATACAGTCTGATACACATGCAGACACACACAGCCACTCACAGACTCTATCCCCGTTTTGTATAACCAACACCTCTTTGCTTGTTTTTATCACTTCGCCATTCGTTGTAATTTCAATGTCAGGCGCCATGATTTATTAGTGGTTGGCTACGATGGTAAAATTAATGCTGTGGTGATACAACACCCTCCCCCCCCCCCCCAGACTCACATATACACCAACCTGTGTAAAATGTTATGTATTAAGTTATCTCCCTCAACATATTATAAAGTAAATAAATAATAAAGTTCCGTTTATTGATTCCCAAGCGGAGATTTGTTTTAGGTCTGTTCCAAGGGAAGACTGAAAAAAACCCAGGTGTCAGCCACAGCTCAGTGCCGCAAATTGAACTCGGGAGAGGTGACTTGTTTAGGGCCACATAATGCGGTGAATATTTGAAATAGGTATCTTTCGGGTATGAAGCAAAGACCATACCTCTGCGCCACACTTACCCCCTCCACCCATTCTCCATCGAATCGTTTTGGCAATGCACGGTTTCATCAAACTTTTTTGCATGTCCTGAGGACTTCAAGGAAACCGTGCTGGAGTGAATACATGAGCTGTCCACATAGATAGACCAGAAGCACTTCGCCAGTCATCAACAACAAATTCCACAGTCTTAAAGATGGCAGGAAAGACCCGAAACATACACAGGCCGACGATGAAACTTGATGTTAGATCCTGAATCCTTGCTACCACATCGTTATTGCCAACATGTTGAGCACCCTTAGTTTTTAGTTTGTATTAGATATGTACAATATATAGATATGTCTGTATTTCTGACATCACACACACACACACACACACACACACACACACACACACACACACACACACAAGATATCTGTTTGAATCCTGCTTCAAACAGCTTTTGTGAATCCCAGGATTCTGTAACATGTGTTAGCATCATCCAATCGAACACAACCAACCGATAAAATATTATCACATAATGACTTGCTTATAGTTGATTCTTCTCAGACCAAATAAAATATCAATAGAAAAAAAAAAAAAGAAAACAGCCTGCCACTGCAAGTACCGTTAACTTCAAGGAACATTGGATCATTTGATTGTGGAAAGTAAGCAGGCTTTTTTCAAAAACCAAAAACTTTGAAGAGAAACAGTTCCAATGAAACTGTATGTTTGGGTAATCTATGCCATATGAGACTATGCAAAGAGAGCTGCTTTTCTATCATGAAAACTTGAAATACAAAGTGTTTGATTGTATCTATGGGATACATTTTTTTCTGGTTATTTTTCCTCCTCATCATTTTGAAAGCTAATGATAAGCTAATGTTCAAAATATGTTTTAAAAAAATATTAAATATTAACCTTTTGCCTTTTAAATTGCCAAATTTCAGTGTTGTAAAATTGTTTTTGTTTTTAAGGGTTTTACGGCGCTTGCAACACATTTAGGTTATGTCAGCGCCAGTAAAAAGGAAGAAAATTGGATAGTCAAAAGTTCTAGCATTACAATTAAAGCACCCAAGAAAAAGTAAGACAAAGGGGAACTGATAACAAATAGGGATCAGATGTAGATTCCAAGAGCATACCACCAATGTTTGAAATCACCTACAAGTCTCATCCAGACACAAGCACAAAATCCAACAAAGAGGAACACACTCAAATGCTTACATTATACATTCAAAATAAAAATAATAATACATAACAGAGATGATTTACAAGGAAAAAAAATATCATCTCCCAAAACAATAACTATGCATTTGACTGTTTCCCTCCCAGCTAGGATTCCGGTCAGTGCCAGGACAAAACCAAGTAATCTCATTCCGAGACAAAGACAGAAAGCATGTTGGAAAACAGATATAAGGGGATAGAAGACACAGTATGTACCTCCCTGCCCGCTATGGGAGGTCAGGATCCCCACCCAGAGCGTTGTAAAAAATATCATTTAAAAAAAGTACTTTCCAAAATGTTATGCTTGTGAATTTCCAAGGTTATCTCCCTTTTTAAAAAGGATTGGTCAACCTTGTAAGGGCGAATAAAATTATTATATTAAAAAATGTCATAAAAAGTCATCTAAAACTAAAGACTCTAAAGCAACCTCTTTTTGAAGTGACTGAGATATTGGTAAATCACAATAAGCTTTGATATTCAGATGTGGTGCAAGCATTCTTCTAACAACCAAGAGACACTGTTCTTTCAGAGATTGGGGACAGGTGAATAAATTGTCCATATAAAAACCCAGTGGATTGGAGTTGCCAATGACACAGGCTCTCTTTTCTTGCAAGTCCGTATCGCACAATTCTTGGCTCATCCGACTACCAGCTCTCAGCAAGATAGTAAGGCAATGTATGTCTTGACGGAGTGCTGCTGAGTAAATTGGTCTCTTGCCTGAGGAAGAATGTTTTTGATAATGCATCAAAATGTTTATCATTTCAAAGTTGTAATGAATTGAACTAAAAGAATTAAGACTTACATTTCATTCATTTCTTGCATATTTAAGGAGACAGGAAAAACAAATACAATGGAATCCTAATAAAGCCAATACTGCCGGGCCATAAAGATTAGTTGACTTTATCCATTATCAGTGGAACACACTTAGGTAAAAAACAGAAAAGTCTGGACCAACCAGACGAGTTGACTATAAGCAGAAGTTGATTTTAAGGGTGTTGACTTTATGCGAATTCCACTACAATCACACATCATTACATCTGGTAGGAACAATTTATACTGTGAGTGAGATTGATACACAACTATTAGTGGAACTCATCAAGAAAATGAAATGAGCTTAGCACTACATTCCATCCACTTCCTCTTTATACTTACAAATATGCACAACAATACATGGATTGAATAGGTGTATAATGTTGCAATTGGTTCGAATATAAAATGGAATTGGACTGAAATAATAATAACTTTACATGATCATTGCTCACACATGAAGACCATTTGGAAATTACTAAAAAGCGTTTTATTACAATGAAATTATCAAATGAAGTGGCAATTCGGACTCGAGTCTGAATAGTTATTTTGTCCTGATTCTATTTGGACATCATGTAATATTGTTAGAAAAACTTTTCATTTAGACCTCAGTTACTAATTTCTATCTGGACTTCCAATTGATCAATGGTATTGTCTTTCTCGTCAAATAAAGCAGGTTTAGACTTAGACTGCTTGCTGATAGTTAATATAACGTTATTGTTATTTTCATTTGCATCAAGTGTATGTAATTGTCAATAACTTAAATAAATTTGAAATTTACTGCCAGGGGAGGCTATTCATATTAGAGTCCAAAAGAACTTATTGATTGCACATGCGCATTGGATTTGGAGTTTGAGTTTGAGTCTGAATAGCCATGGGAGACTATTCAGACTCGAGTCCGAATAGCCGCAACCATTATCAAAATGCTTAGGTTGACAAAGATTTAAGACAGTTAAAATTGAAAGCCCCAAATAATGAGATAAATACCTACTGCAAGCAATGATAAAGATTCATAATTAATATTTAAAGATTTATAATGTCTATAGAAATTTAAGATAGCAACCAAAGATTCATGACAATGCATAGAATGGTCCAAGAGAAATAGGTTGGAATGGTTTAGAAATGGACAAAATCTTATGGTAGAAATAAAATAATTATGAAACTGCTGCAATGACCATTTTCTGTTACTCACCAGTAATATCAAGTGCATTTACATTTGCACCTGCTTTCACAAGATAGAAAACTAGTAAAGTCTGCCCAGAATCGACAGCTTGGTGAAGTGGTGTCAGCTTCATTCTATTTTGACTTTCAATAGGTACACCAACTTTGATTAACAACTGAAAATAATGTAAAATAAATTCATTAGACTCATGTTCAAGTTCAAGTTTATAATCAGTAATCAGCTTTTAAAAAGAAAATCTAATTGATGCAAATCATAATGTTAAAAAATAATATTTTGAGTTGTTAAATATACCATTTATAGACAGAGAGGAGAGGGTTGACCAAGCAAAAGCACATCAATTCTATTTTCGAAATTTCCAGCCAAAATGGCTTTGCTCACAATGCACTAAACTGGGCACTGTTTTTCTTCCAAATCTAGGAATACCCCGATGTTTTACGTGCATGTTGAAGATTGTATAGGGCAACATCTATGTTTAGAGACTCAAAAAACAGGTAGTAGAATCTACAACACTATTTCTGAAAAAAATATTCACTTCATTCCTACATTTCACTTCTTTGGTGTTCAACAAAATACAATGTAAAGATAGCTAAACCGTTGAATAAATCCAAAATGACTAGAAGAGTAACTTATGTTGACGTAATGAACAACAATAGAAAATAGAATCTTGGCAAAATGCCAAAAACAGAAAAGTTACAGTGCAATTCCATTAGGGCTCAGCATTTTGCTCCTATTGCATTATGTAAGCGATAAGAAACGACCTAAAAAATTTAAATAAATAAAAGATAATCAAAATTGTTCTCATTCCATATCCTTTCAAATCTGAATGTTTAGATCTTGGGGAAAGTACTTAGCGATTTCCTTATATCCTTTATTGTAAAGGTCAAATAAAACCGGGCTAAACTCTAGGATCCACTACAGGGGTCTTAGTGAATCTACAGCAGTGGTTCTCAAAGTGGGCGATAAGGTACCCCGGGCGGGGGGGGGGGGGGGGGGGGGCGATGTAAGCAAAATTTGAATTTGGGGGGCTGTGAAGGTACTACATAGGATGGATTATGCTAGAAATTATTTTGGTTTTTTAAGCAAACCTTACACCATAGATGAAACGTTACTTGCTCCAGTCATAAGGGAGGTTATAAAAACTGTTTGACACAAAGATCCTGAACCAGTAATGAAGTCTTTATCTTGAAGTACCAGCACAATTCAAAGGCAAATTGAAGACATGGCGGGAGAAGCACAGAGAGAGAGTGAGTGAGAGAGAGAGAGAGAGAGAGAGAGAGAGAGAGAGAGAGAGAGAGAGAGAGAGAGAGAGAGAGAGAGAGAGAGATTGAGATTGAGATTTGCATAATAATATCACACACAACTACGTTTTTGTCTTTGTGATGGGGTCACCCAACCCAAGGGACCCAACTAAGTTTGAGAACCACTGGTCTACAGGACTGCTTTTTATTATTAACTTAATACGTAATAAAGAAACTTATTTTTTAATGCTCGACTACTGCAATTCTCTGTTAAAGCCAGACTTCTGCAATTCTCTGTTATTTTGTGTTTCTGAAAGAAAGTTCGAGCATATCAGACTGTGAAAATAGTGCTGGAAAGCTGATCTTCAGAAGAGAGAGGTGAGATTCGTCACACTCCAGCCTTAAGATTACAGTGACTGTGTCTGCAATCATAAGGATGCCAATATTATGGGTTTATTGATGTCTAGAAATCATCACTCCTTTTTATGCTACATAACTGTTTTATTTCCCCTATTAGCCCTATCCTGGTGGCTGTTCAATATATTTGCACATAGGAGGAAGAAGATCCTTCCCTAATTTGTGTCCCTCTGCATGTAAACGCCATTCCACAGAGTATTCATGGGTCAAAATCAATATTAAAAAAGAAATCTCTCAAGACTTTAATATTTTTGATAAATATTTTAAAGTAATTGTGTTGGAAAGGAAACAAAGAGTCCCATGACTGAAGGGGTAATTATTTCAATGGTTAAAAATAATTTAGTATTATCATTAACAATAATGGTATTTGTATTATCATTATTATTATTGGAGTGGGTTGCATTTGCGCTAAGAAAGTTGCATTCAAAGCATTTCTCCAATTTATCCTAAATACTTCTGTTATCCTTATGATGATTATCTAGTAACATATAAAGTATATTAATTATCAATCCTTAAGCAGATTTCTACCTGGAGCATGGCAAGTTGACCATGACTACAAGCCAGGTGTAATGCTGTGTCACCATCATTTGTGACTTCTAGTGGGTCTGCACCTCGTTCCAACAACAAAACAACATTGTTGATTCGTCCCTCACATACAGCAGTGTGCAAAGGAGTGAATCCATCAAAGTTTCCACAGCCTAAATCAACACCTGCATCAATAAATAGGTCGAAAACCTTCACCGGTACTGACGATTTCATCACAAGATAATGAAGTGGAGTCATTCCATGATTATTCTTGGCATTCACATTAGCCTTGGATTCCAGTAAAAACTGAAAAAAAAGAAAATCAAATATATACACGCAAATCTCGAACACATGTAAATTCCCCATTTTAACCCTCTATTTTCATTGTACTGGCAACACGAAAATCTTGAACACTATTGGAGGCTAACACGGAAATCTCAAACAAAATGTTGATAAAATTCTTTTTGTCTAATGTTTGTATTGAACGGAAAGAAAAACTGCCATCGCTCTCTATGACATGTGGCCTTAAATTTATTACTAATGCATGCTTAACACATTAACTAATACTATTAGCCTCACTCTAATTTGTTTCAGTACCAGCGAGACAATGATGACATGAGACTGTTACTGTAATTGTATTAAAATCAAAGAAATTGATTATGGGTGGGGAAGATGGGGTAAGTATAGAGGCGTGAGAGTGTTAAATAGGTAGGGATGAGGTATTGGATTCATAGGTTAAAAACGTCACATGCTGAGTGTGTAGGTGTAATCATTAATGGGACGTACTGACTTTGTCTTCTCAATCTACCATACGTAAAGGGGAGCATAATTCTACCTGTTACTAAATGAAACAAGACGCACTTAAAGCTACACCTCATTATAATGGGACCTCACCGAATCAACTCAAGTTTACGACCCCCCCCCCCCCCCTCCCATATTTTCTTCATATTCTTTGTAAAATGCCTAACACAGAGATCTCGAAAACATGGAAATCTCAAACAAACATGCCCAGGCCCAACTTGTTCAAGATTACTGTGCTGCGCTGTATATATATATATGTATAAATATATGTATATATATGTGGACAAGAGTAAATGCTTGCAACCCTTTGGGTAGAATGACAGTTTATCGCAAAGTACTTTCCATCAGATCAAACAGACATAATTACCTAACACTGCTTGTTGGACAGGGGGGAGGGGAGGGGGTCAGGAAGAAATTTTGATTTCACTCAAGACCAATCCCTGTCCTTTTGCATTAGATGCAAGTGCTCCCAATCTGCTGTCCTAACCAAATTAATAAGCAATGACACTAAGATTTGAAGTTTGAAAGAAATTCAGCTTTGCCATTGAGTGTTAAAATTAAAAGGAGAATTCAGGATTTACAAGAAAAGACATATATATAAGCATTAATATAACAGAGATACAGCATTTTATTACTTATTACGTAATGTTGAGATGGACTTAATCCTACTTCTTATTTTATCATTATTTTTATGAGAATGATTCCATAGTTTTGTAAATTAGTTTGATAAAAATTAAGCTGTCAGACAAATAACCCGTTGACACAAACCTTTGTTATATCAAAAGCTTCATAGTGAATGGTTGCATGTAATGGTGTAGTTTTCTTCTCATCAAGATGACAATTGGCATTGGCTCCCCTTTTCACCAGCAATCTCACGGCATCAATGTTCTTAAAGGCAATAAACGTTTCTAATGGTGAGTTAGCACCCTTATTGTTGAGATCTGCTCCAGCATCCAATAACAATTTCAAAGTTTGGAGGCTTCTATTACTGTCCTTAGAAGCTGCCAACTGAATTGGTGAATATCCCCGGTGTGTTTCAAAGTTGGGATTTACTTTTTTCACTCTTGTCAAATGCTCAATCGTCAAATAATCTCCCTCTTTTATTGCTTTGATTAATTGTGATTCAGTCGATGATAAACTGGACTTAGATCGAGTAGACTTAGACATGTTCTTTCTGACTGTATCTGTGACTAAAGAAGTAGAACACTACCGTATTTCAAGCGTTGTTGCTCACGTTGAACTTTAATTTTAAAATGATTAATTCAAAGAATGAAACACATTGATCACCTTCGTCAAAATCCTAACAACAAAATAAGACCCTTAGACACAAAATTTGAAATTTAAAAAGCTAAACTAAAACTTTCTTTAACTTTAACTTTAATTCAAGACAAGGACTAAGGAAGGTGAGCAAACTGAGGACGTAATTGGATAATCTCCCAGATCAGTATCCATTAATTGTCTTCTATTGTCTGAACGTGATTGCAATTATAGTATCTCCTTGTTAATGATAAACTAATGTAGGCACTCAAGAACTGTGGCGCCGTGGCACTGGGAAAGTCCGTCTATTTCTTCTGTTCATGTCAGATTCTCAGTCTCAGGTAGGCCCAGTAGTAGTTCAATCGCACGTCTAGCGGTAACTACTTTACTAATCGCTATCAAAATTTACATATCAAAAATTCATTTTCATGATTTACAGCACAGCTCTCCGGCTTCACATTTTCCGGGATTTAGACGTCTAGTCACGAGAATTTGACAACATTAGCTGTCAACAGTCAATATTCAATGTTCGCATGTAAACAATCGACAATCGACAATGAAAACAAGCCAGATAAGATAATAATTTCCAACGGTATAAATGTAGCTAAACTTTTTTAGATCGACCCGAGGACGTACTATTTATTGATTGAATCGCACCCAAGAGAGCTTACCCGGTTTAGTCGTTTCCAATTTTCTTATTATACAGGTTTTATATTGATGCAGATGAAATTTTTTTTTCTCAAATGTAGAAGTAAGATATAGAAATAATATTTTGTTATAGTTTTTCTTGGTACCTCGCATTAAAAGTTTCAGAGATTAACCAGCTGCGCTATTTCCAAGAAAACAAGACATTCCATAAGTAATAATACGCGAAATAATTCATACTTGCACTTTTTACTCTTTTCTCTCCAGCGAGCATCCTGTGATAGTTGTGGTCAGGTCCTCTGTCCTTTGATGACTTGTTAAAGTGCTTAATGAATGCTCCTATAAAACAGGTGGATGATGATAAAAAATAAAGAGAGAGGGAGGAGGAGTAGGAGGTGATGAAGGAGGGTTGAAGAGGAGGATGAGAACAGAAAAAAAAAAAGAAGAGAGAAAAGGGCTACTTAGGGATACTAGGAAAGAAGGAAATAGGGGTGGGAGCTGGGAGATAGATATTAATATCCCGGTATGGGACGTCGCCACATTTATTATTTTGAGAAAAAAGTTTTTCTTACAACCTGACATCATATTCAGTTTTTCTTTCAGTCGGGACCCCTTGCAATATCCTTTGAGTCCATTTGGTGGCCTCCGCCGTAATGTTCTATATAAACGTTAGCGCGTTTTATTTTAAAATATACAGTCAAATCACCTTGAGACAGGATAAGGTGCCCTACAATGAATTAGAAAAAGGTTAATATAGAACCCCATATTGTTATATGAAAATCCTATCAAATAGACCGCTCACAATGGGGCATTGCTTTAGGCTTACTCTGAATCATGGAATGTCTGTCATTTAAAATAATTTGACAATATTAGATGTCCTACTTCATGATACTGCAAGACTCCACAATCCGATTATAGATAGGATGGGTGGTAACGACAACGCTAACATCTTTCCGTTTTAATAACAAAATGAAAATATACCATTTTAAGAATCTAGTCTTTTAGCATTATCGTTCCCGTTGCTTCCTCTCCTCCTCATTCCTAGGTCTACTGGTCTTCCAACTCATCCGCCTCCTCCCCGCTCCTCCTGCTCCTCCTCCCTCTATTTCTGCTCCTCCTCCTCCTCCTCCTCCTTCTTTTTCTTCTTATCCTCATCCTCCTCCTCCTCCTCCTCATCATCATCATCAATATCATCATCATCGTCGTCATCATCATAATCTTTATCATTATCATCAACATCAACAATATCAACAACAACAACAACAACAACAACAACAACTACTACTACTACTACTACTACTACTACTACTACTACTACTACTACTACTACTACTACTACTACTACGCTACTACAATCCTAATCATGCAACAACACCATCCACACCCATCATGATCATGACCATTATCATCGTCGTCGTCGTCGCACATTAAAAAAAAATCAACAAAAAACTTAATCTACCAAGAGTAATTGCTACCAAGACAACTAATCGTTCCACGGGAAACCGTCTAAATGATAAAAAAAATATATTGACAGTCACACTTTGCCAATGACTGGTTGGAAACTTGAGTGCGGTGCCAAGTCCGCCAACAGTTCTGTTCTGACTTGACACTCACTCTCAGTCTCTCAGTATCGACTTTCTCGCACATGCCGGTGGCATCTTATTCTGTATACTTATGGATCAATGACAATTACAGTTATCTCAGTCAAAAGGCGGTGCTCGAAGTGAAACAGTAGAAGAATACTTAGTTTATTCAAACGACAAGCGACGGGGTTTAGTTAACGTTCTTCAGTGTTTATTTCGCTTCATGTATCCGGGATACAATGGCGTTACAGAAGAAGTTGGATTTTATCGATGACGAAATAAGGAAAATTCATATGTTTTGCACAAAATCTGGATACAGCGCTTGTCAAATCGAGAGTTTTGCTAAACCATTTTTTCAGAAGGAAAGTTCAAACTTTTCAACTAGCATTTGGGTCAGCGGGAAAGCTTGGAAAAGACGGGGTGTGGCTTTGGCTACAGTGATTATATCTGCAATTCTCTTGTTCCGTTTTGACCCTGCGTATCGATTAGCGTGTGCCATGAGCAAACAAGGAGCTATAAAGGTATATGATTTATTTTACAAAATGATTGTTATCTTATACCACCCAAGACAAGTGATAATATTAGAATAAGTAAGTTAATTGATCAACAATAAATACAGAACAAATACTTTCAAT
Source organism: Berghia stephanieae (assembly GCF_034508935.2). Lineage (NCBI taxonomy): Eukaryota > Metazoa > Mollusca > Gastropoda > Nudibranchia > Aeolidiidae > Berghia > Berghia stephanieae. The sequence goes on from NC_088360.1 coordinate 123,510,506, forward strand.
GTTCATAATATCGATATACCAGGTGGTTGGGAAGCAATAAAAAACGGGCATACAGGCGGAATGGGCACTGATGTCAAATACTCCACGTTGCATTAAATAACCACGGAATTCCATACTTATCCTTCTTAATCGTTAAATATTCGTTTAGTGTGCGATTTATATTCTTTATTAAAGTTGTCTTACACTGTGAAATTGTAATACCTATAACTATAACACAGATTTATCTTTATTATTTTTTTAACCGAGTGAAAGAAACCTTAATAAAAACTCTGGTTGCACCATAACAAATGGGGCGATTTTCCTCTTGTTAGTCAGAAGATATTGATGTTTTCCACAACAAACTAGCACTACTACATTCCAGGGGGGGGGGGGGGGGAGGCTGCATCCTGTCTCCTTTAAACTTTAAAGTCCATCAGAAAGAAGTAAGTCCTAAAGTGGAAGTCAGTTCCAGTGTGGTGGCACACGCACTAATATAACCACCAAACTCTCGGGATCAGCTCAGAAGCTAAATTTCAAGCTGTGACTGACATTTGGAAACTAGTGAATGAATTCGATTGAAGCTTGGCAAGGTTACTCCGATTACAAAAATAAATAAATAGATAAATATAAAAATAAATATTCAGATAAAAAACAAAAACAAAACAAAAAGAACAATAACAAAAAAACAAAACATAAACAGACAAACAAACAACAAAAACAAAACCCCCCAACAAAACAACGTTTTGAATTACTCGATCTTTTTTCCAGACTAATAATCTAGAAGGTAAGCTTATTAACATGATATTAAAAAAAAAACACAGAGAAAACTCAGTCACTTACGCAACTTTACAGTAGTGCACTCATTGAACACAACACAATGTCATATGTAAAACATGCTACGCACCTTTCAGAAAATAATAAGTAATAAATATAATTTTACACTCAAAATCTTCACAATTTTCTGTAGCGTATTGTATTGTCGTTCTCTGAGTAATTTAAAGCAATAGATTTTGAAAAGTAAAGACATTGCTATAAGACTTTTTGAATGTTTCAAAAATGAACCCAAACAGGATGTCGATTTAAAAGCAGCATTACAACTAACATGTTATAGAATTTATAGATAAAAATAAGGAATGAGGTTGTAGGGCTCTGGGATCATGGACTATCACTTTGGGAATAAATATTCTACACCACTGAAAATAAACAAAAATGTTACGTTATACGTCATAACGGTAAATTTCTCACATTCGGTTGAGATTAAATAATTACATCGCCAATATCAAAGGAATTTGCGATTATACAATAGCCGCATAGATACGGATTTATATTTTAGATTCACATTCACAATGGGATCAAAAACAAGAATCAAAAACCAAATGCAAAGCCTATCACCCAAATTTGTCAGTCAGTCGACAAGAAATTGAGCAAAACACGCGCGCTTGAAATTTGGAACGAGCTATAATAAGATATATAACAGTAGTTAAATCAGTAGATAACTAACAAACAGACAGAACAAACAAACAAGCAGACACATAAAAACCCTCACAAAAATACTGTTTTATAAGTAATTTAGGTGCGCAAGATGTTCAATACATTTATGTCGATTTAGGTGCCCTAAAAATTGCGTTTGTCTTTTTTCTTATTGTACGAATTAATAACCTTTTAGTTTCAGCTTGCTCTAATACTTCTTCATTAGTTTTCTTCTCTGTTCTTGCGATTCTTAACATCCTTCTAAGAAACCACATTTCTGCTGCCTCCAGTTTCTTTCTAATGTCTTCTGTACTTATCCAGATTTCACAGCCATATAATAATACTGACCATACATAGGCCTTCAAAACCCCATGTTTTGTTATCATTGAGATATTGTGGTTTTTGAAAATTAGACTCATTTTATTAAAACTATCTTTAGCTATTGCCCTAAAGATGAAAATAGAGGAAGACGAACTTTGTTTTGCTCTGCTCAACAGTATAATATGTCATTTGTGCTATGTGTTGACAATAGGTCATTGACCTTAAAGCTTTGTGTACTTACTACTGAGTACACGTCGTCTTAAAGGAAAAGACTCATCAAAGTGGTCGTGGTTCTCTTTTCGCAATCATGGGCTTGATTTTAGCTCAACTTCTTGTCGAACGACTGAAAAAAATTTGGGTGATAGGTTTTGCATGTGGTGTTTGATTCTTGTTTTTGATCCCATTGTGAATGTGAATCGAAAATATTGTTGTAATTGACAATATTATACATTGGTTTGAGAGTATTTCCATTGCACCATTGAGCCCACAACAACTAGGGTTATCAGACTTGCAAATTCGTGTTGACACCATGTTCTTGAACCTTTCCTTCCTTCATACCTATTTTTTTAATCTGTCATGGTCATTCCCACTGAGACACCCATTATTTACTGTCTATCATATAGATCTTAATTAAAATCCTCATGAATTGGATGTTTCCATTCGTGTTAATTGTACAGTCTAGAAGAAGGGAAAATCGAACAGACACCCTAGCCATCCTTGTCTTATCTTTCTCTCTTCCCCCCCCCCCCCCCCCCTCCCCCACACCCTCAT
>NC_088360.1:123525546-123598046 GCF_034508935.2 Berghia stephanieae
TTTATGTGGAAAGTTGATTATTTGCCCTCACGGAACTCTGAGAACATCGCCATAGCACTCGGTGGCAGCTTCGCATGATTGATCCGTTACAAGCAGACCAACTCCAGTTACTCGCATTGTTGTTTTGTCTATCATTAAGTGAACAACAAGCTGAGATTTGATATTTTGTCGGCTACTTATCTCATAACGTTATACTGTGTTGTGATTGATTCTTTGAGCCGCACACCTAGTTATCTATTTTTATCATAAAAGTAAATAAATATCTTCCTCGGCGACAGTGAGGACAACGACGACGACGACGACGATGACGATGATGATGATGATGATGATGATGATGATGATAATCATGATGATGATGATGATGATGATGATGATGATGATAAAATCGATAATGAAGACAAAGATAATGATAGTGATGATGATGATGATGATGATGATGATGATGATGATGATGATGATGATGATGATGATGATGATGATGATGATTGACAATTGATTGTGGATGCTGCTGTTGATGATGAGAATGATAATGATGACGATGATGGTAGTGGTGGCGGTGGTGGTAACGATGGTGGTGCTTTTGGTGACATCAATTATACGGCCTGCCTGAATCAAAGCAAAGAGAATATAATTTTCTCTCTACAAAGTTATTTTAAGAAAATGAAGTTTCTATCAAATGATATTTACGACGAATTGAAGACAATTGTCTGGACAGAAGAAAAGCGTGGAAGCTTTGTATTGTTGTTGTTGTTGTTGTTGTTGTTGTAGTTGTTGTAGTAGTAGTTGTTGTTGTTGTTGTTGTTGTCTTACTTCTTAATTTTAGTGTTATGCATAACAGAAAAAATGAATCAACTTAGAAATTGTACGCTCTAATGAAAATGGATTAGGAAAGAGATAAATTATATGATGAGTTGATTCTGATATTAATGAACTGACAGGATGATGATTTGATGAATAGATAGGTTGGTGGATAATCAATCCAATGAATGGTCATTTCTGAGGATTAGATAGATAGATAGATAGATAGATAGATAGATAGATAGATAGATAGATAGATAGATAGTGAGGGAGAGAGGGGGAGGGAGAGAAAAAGAGAGAACGAGAGAGAGAGAGAGAGAGAGAGAGAGAGAGAGAGAGAGAGAGAGAGAGAGAGAGAGAGAGAGAAAAGGTTGATAATTAGTGATAAAAAAAAAATAGGTAAAAGGAAATTACATTATCTTGTTATCTTTACTTCTACATTGTTTCTCTATTTCAACAATATTGATATTGTGAAAACGTGTCTTTTTTTATCTCGTTATCTATTGTATCTAGAACTAAAACAGCTACGGGACCATTAGTTGACAAGCCTCATTGGTACTGTTGAATATTTATTATACCTTTATTGAGGAATCCTCGGACGAGTTGTGACATTATTATATAACGGCTGGTGAAATATTTGTAAATATAAACATGAAGCAATCTTTCCAAACGTATCAATAACTGTCAAATGTCCAATGATGATACTACCTGAATAAAGATTTGAATATGTCGTAAAAATGTTTGTTATGATTCAATTGTATAATTTACTATATTTGACCAAATCCACCGTACATTGAAGGAACGCCTTTTTATTATTTTGACATGGAAACTTTTACCACACACACACACACACACACACGCGCGCGCGCGCATATACACACACTACGCGCACACAAAGAGTGAGAGAGAAAGAAAGAAAGAGAGAGAGAGAGAGAGAGTGTGTGTGTGTGTGTGTGTGTGTGTGTGAGAGAGAGAGAGAGAGAGAGAGAGAGAGAGAGAGAGAGAGAGAGAGAGAGAGAGACGAACATCACAATTCCCATACGTTTTCTTTCTTTCTTTCTTTTTCTTACACTGTTGTTTTTCTAGAGTTTGTTTTTATTATCTTTTTCTTCCTACTGCACAGTTTCAGTCGTAGACTTTCATTCATATACACCGACTTGTACTTATTTGCAGATCCAAATTGTTATGGGCTCATTGTTGTAATGGGAATGCTCTCAAACCAACGCAAAACATTGTCCATTATAAAAATGTTAAATCAAGCGTTCGGTTATTAGTCATGCAAATAAGTACACGTCGCTACTCACACAATTGAAGTAGTTTTTTCTTCTTTTCTTTCTTGAAGTTTCTACCCACAAAAAATGTGCACTTTCGACAATCTATAATTTTTATTTAAAAAAAAAAAGATTTTTATCAAATGAATACTCTGTTATTCTTTATCTATTCTTCCAAACACAACTGGAGCCTTTTTTTCCCTGGCAAATATATCGCCATTCGGAGTAATCCTAGCCTTTCATGGAAAAAAAATTATGATTAAAGGTTCTTTGATTTTTGCTTGGTCTACTCTTTTCTAAACACTTAGTCTTTTTTACATAACAACTGTCTATGAGTGCTCCAAAGATTTTTTTTTGTTAAGCACCGAGTTGTTTTTTATTTTTGTTTGTTGTTGTATTTAAAAAAAAAATATTTTTTGCTTGTCTGGATGGGTCTTGATGTGATCTCAAACTAAATACATTGGTAGTTTGGTTTTGGAAATCAACACAGATCAATCGCAGGTTACAACCTTCAAATATGTTGGAGTGTTGCTGACCGCGGATGGAACGAGTGTAACAGTATTCAAATTAAGGATAGGCATGGCGACGGCGGTAATGGCGAGACTCAACAAGATTTGGAAAAGCCAGATGAGCTTTCAATCAAATTTCCCCATTGTAATAAAATAAATAGCAGATTTCCGCACCGTTTTTGACAACAAATCTTTACCTTGCTCTATCATAAGGAAATCGATATCCTTCAAAATCTCTATGTCAAGATATTTTAACACAAGCACAGCATTGTCATGCCTAAACTTATTTGTAAAGAACGAACATGTTGAAGCTGAATTAGGTGTAAACAGGGTAGGTAATATTTTTAAATCATATCTCAAAATGTCAGTCTATCTCTTACAACACAAGCCGTTCATATAATGATCTTCCTGGCAAGGATGGCCATGCGTAAGCCACTTCTCGCGTTGATGTATGAAGAAGGACATTCAAGCACCCATTTCCACTGCTCAGAATCTGGGGCAGTGTAGAAGACATACTACGCGACATTAACATTTAGAGGCAGGTCTGCATGAAAGATGTCCAGCTGTTCGGCCGATGCTGACCGACCAGCACAGCATCAATCGTGAACAATGGGCTTACAAGCCGGTACAAAAGATCCCAGAACAATGATTACAGTCGCTCAACAATACAACTGTATACAGTCTAAGAACGTCAACGAAACGTCAAGTAAGGTATTTGCTTGATACTAAAGGGGTCACAATAAAAAAATATAAAATATTGATTACCAAAACCAATTCTGCCACGTTGAATTTCCGTGCCTAGAGGTACGACCCTACGGACAAGGGTACCTTCAGGAGCGACTTCCTGCATAGGTCAGTACTTGTCACATCTGGGATGACAATCCCGAAGGTGCCATATCTCCCACTCTGCAGATGAAACTTCAGGAAGGCTAACTTGGAGGAATTTACTTCCTACATCGAGCATGTCTGCCCTGCTATTTCTCCCAAGTCCGAAAACATAACCAGATTTAACAGGCTGCTGGTTAAGAGTGCTCATCGCTGCATTCCACGGGGAAAACGGAAATTTTACTTCTTCTGTGGTCGGAGGAGTCGGAAAAGCTACACAAGGAGTACCAGCAGACCCAGTTCCAGAATGTAGTCGATAGACTACTTCAGTCTCTGGTGGAAGGAAGGAAGCAACGATGGAAGGTAGGAGACCGTGGAAAATCTTAACTTTACACGCTCTAGCCGCCAGTCCCCGAGAAGTGGGTGCAGTCATCAGCGATGTAAAGAAAGGAAAAGCAGCAGGGATTGATGGCATATATTTCGACATGGTGACGCATCTAGGCCCCAGGACATGGGCCTGGCTGGCAGAGACAATGTCTGATGTCCTTGCAAAAGGAAAGCTTCCACAAGTGTGGACGCACACTGATATAATTGCCATCCCGAAGCCAGGGAAGCGAAGGAGGCCGACAGCTACATCCTCCGCATATCACTTATGAGCTGCCTGTACAAACTTTTGGAGCGTGTGCTATTGCACCGAGGGGGGGGGGGGGGGGACCTAGACGCTGCCCTGCCGGCCGAGCAGGCGAGCTTTAATGAAGGGAGGTGCACCACGGAGCAGGCCATTGCCCTTACAGCGCATAATGAAGCAGGGTTCGAATGGAATCAACAAACGATACGGTCTGATGCGAAGGGTTAATGCTCAAACTTGCAAAGATCATAAGGTGCAAAAAGACCTTAAAGTTGCTCTCTTCAATCTTAGGGAAAGACAGTACCACATCGCGCTGGGAGACACCACAAGCAAAGTCAGGAAAACGAGGAATGAGATCCCTCAGGGATCTGTTCTGGCTCCAATGCTGTTTAATGTCTACATTAGCAACATGCCGAAACTTCCTCCGATACGCGGACGACTGGGCGCTCGTCACTCAAAGTAAGATGTGGACCCGTCTCGAGAGCGTACTCATTGAGGTTGTCACCAGACTCAACTTCTACTTCGACAAGTGGTACCTGAAGATGAACACTTCCAAAACCGTGGCCACTGCATTCCACCTATGGAGTGGCTGTCACACCCGTAACGTCCTCGTCGGGTACCAGCTTCTCCCATAAATATAAGCCGAATCCGAAATACCTGGGGGGTTACGTTGGACCGCAGCCTTACCTATCGGGTGCATCTCGAAGAAGTTGCCCGGAAGATAGAGAAACGCAACAGTCTTCTGAGGAGGCTGGCGGGAACAACTTGGGATGACAACCAATTGCTTCTGATGACTTCCGCCCTGGCGCTATGCACTCCACCGCGGAGTAGTGCGCTCCAGTGTGTGTGTGTGTTTGTGTGTGTGTGTGGGGGGGGGGGGGGGGAGAAGCAAGGCCGTTGAGAAGATAGATGTAAAACTTCGCAAGTCCATGCATATTAGTGCCGGGTACGCTGGCAACAACGCCTAGAGAATGGGACCTGATAATGGTAGCAATCCAGGCTCCTGATGTCCGGCGGGAGACGAATACAAACAACTGGCTGAATAAAATAAAAAAGAGAATGGAATGGGAATACCCCTCTCAAGTACATAATGGACAAAGCCCTTGTTTCGAGCCGAAATAAGTCCCGTCAACCCTTATAGGTAGCTTCCCTTACTTGGGACAGAGCTGCATATACGAGATGGAAGTCGGTTTGGACGAATTTGGTCCCTCGAGGGGGCGGGGCCATCGACTCCTCGAAACTGGGGGAGAAGTTGTCAGGCTTTTCCACCAGCACGCTGGGTGGCAGTTAACCGACCTCACGACACGCTCACTTCATCAGGGGGGACTTGCCACCTGTCCAACATGTACCCGTTGTGTTCAAGAGCCCGAAACCGCAGAGCATCTGGTTGGACATTGCTTTGTGACGAATTTCGGGGCGGTTCGCGAGAGTTCAAGATTGCGGCGATGAGTTTGCGTCCTGGATAGATCATCTTAACACGGTAGTGTGAGAACCATTAGAAGCCGCTGCCATGTTGCGATTTTCAGTTTTTAAAAGATTTTATCTATGGTATAGAAATGACGTGTTGTCAGTAATCAAATTATGTGATTACGAATCCTCTACCGTTCCTCTTTCAGTTGATATATAACACTTGTGGGTTTATCGTGTATCTAAAGAGGATAAAAGAAAACAAAAATGTAACGTTACTTTTGATCACTACTGATAATCATCTGCTGTGCATTTTATTACCATGGAGAAAAATGAAAACCTGTGTAATTCGAAAACATGCCTATAGCGTTTTTTGTTGTTGTTTTTTTTTAAATTTCGCGGTGCCCTTACGGTTTTGTCTAAACAGATTGGACTGTAATATTATTTTTAAAAAGACCAACCCCACTCCACTAAACCAACCAATCCCCCCCCCCCCCCCCCCCCCCCCCCACACACACACACAAAACACGAGTAGCCTTCTACGTGCTCATTTGCAAATTACACGAATTGTGAATTCATACTTCGGGTTGAGCCTTGAGCAGAGAAACCGAATGCCGAACGAGTAACCCGTTGTGGAAACGGAAATTCTTTTGATACCCTTTGTTTGTTCATGCGCAAACCAAGAGAGAAAAATTTCATTCGAGCGCTTGTTTTGACAATGGTGGCTTTTCCGATAGGATTATAACCTCTATCTTTTGTCCATTTCAAGGTAAGAAATAGTCAATGACAGATATTCACGTTTGGATGGCTTTTGAAATTATCAGTTTTGATACTTGTTCAAACGTTATATATTTTCCATTATAATGTTTGCCTGCACATACCAAAACATCCAGTCGGAACATTGAGTAGTATCGAAAAGCGTCCCTACCAACCAGATTTGCTCGTCGTCTATTTACAGCGAAAATGAAAGGAAAATCGATTTTAAGGCTTTGTACCCGCGCATAATCATACTTTATGTTTTTTAAATGCTCAAAATTGTGAATTTAAGTTATTTTCTGGAGCAACTATACGCATGTGATGACTCTGAGTTGAACCGTACTCACTTCATTCATCTTTTGAACATGAATCAACATGAGCCTGAGGTGCGGCTTCGGGTTCGGAAAAAGAAATATATTACCTACCCGTAAAAGATACCACACTTTATCTCACGATGATTACCGGTATCTTTTATGGGAATGATGACTTGAAAAAGATTGATGTATGTCCACGAGAATTGTCAAGTGAAACGAGCGTTATCAGAAACCCATAAAAACCATGTCCATAATTGACATGTAGATAGTAGACGTCTTGTAGTAGTAGATAGATAGTAGTAGTGGTGGAGTTGTATCTATCTATTTTTTTCAAATTGCATCATAGTTACAGACCAGAGAAAGGCAAAGGAGTCATGAGAGAGATTTTCCACCCTAATTTTGGATACTAATCCTCCTATACAAAACTCTTGTCAGGTCATATAGTAGTTTTTCATCCTGCTCTCCTGCGGCTATTCAGACTTAAATTTTATTGCGCATGTGCAATTGACAAATCATTCGGACTCAGTCTGAATAGTGTCCAGTGATTTTTGTTTGTTTAGAAAATATATATTTAAATTTAAATTATTGATTACATTGTAAATTACAATTAATGCAAATCAAAATAACGACTTTAGTACTATTACTATCAACAGGTAGTCTAAAGTAAAGACATAATCATTGTCAATCGGAAGTCCAGTTAGAAATTAAAAAGAAAAAGATACAAATTAAACGGAGTGTCTACGTACACGGTAACTTTAGGCAGTTTAGTGAGCAGCAGCAGTAGGAGTCAAATTGTGACCCAACTCGCCCATAAGAAAGTTATGACTGGAAATTCCTTTTACTAAAAGTTTTAGGGGGGTTCAATTAAAAGATGAATAACTTCCTTTTCAAGAGGAATATCGCAGATATTTTGGTATCATTATTTTCGTTACTAACCGGGCACCTAGCCTCAGGATCTACATACACGGTAACATTTATACACGGTAACCTTGAATCTTGCCTTAAATGGGTTAAATTGTATTGTTAGATTAAAAAAAAATAACACACACACACACACACACAGTAGAGTGAGGTCCATCCATTGCTTGTATTGTAGCGGCAAAGCAGTTACTGTGTACGTAGATCCCGGGGCTAGGTGCCCGGTTACCATATACGTCTAGACACTGCCTAAATTAAAACTCTTCAAAAGTAACAAGAGTCAGTCAAAGTAACAATGGTCTAAAGGAGTTTTTTTTAACATAACACGATGTCCAAAACATAATCAGGATAAAAAAAAAAAAATTTACTTTAAAATTACATATTCTGATTGGGTTAGACAGGCAACAATCCTTCTCGAGTCCGAAGTAGGGATATGAGCTGAGTCAATGTGGAATGGGCAAAACAATTTCTTCTAAACTTTTTTTTCTATTTCTTTATCTGTTCCACCCTCTGCCCATGTATTCAGACTCAGTCCAAATTGCCGTTTTTACTGCTTTAATTTTGGAATATTATTTGGGATATTTGAAACAAAAAAAAAAAAATGTAAATCAAATTTAAATAGATAATTTGTAATAAATACTATCAAACAAGAAATCATGAAATTGAAGGAAAGTCTTGAATTCCATTCGCAGTGACAGTATAGTTAAATGTTGACATATTATAGTTGGACAATTTTTTATCTATTTATTATATATATATAGAAATATTTATCATTGTTTTTTCTTTAAACTCAACAGATACACAGACCAGAATGTCAAATTTTGACCGAGCAGGATTACCTACAGATAGGTAAGGAAATGAATTCATGTCCTAGATTACGTCTGATTCGAATTACAATAACTAATATTTGTTTGCTCAAATTTGAAATGATACTGCTGACACATTTTTAGGTGTGAATTTATCATTTGGATAATGACATTAAAGTTGGACGTTATACTTATTTATTTGTGTTTTATTTTGTGTTTACAGGCCTCCTGACATTGGTTTTCCTAAAACTAAGACAATTTTATGGGATAAGACTGGCACTGGCAAGGCGACATACCTTCATTTAGGTTACTTTAGGTAGGTTTCTGCCTCATGGTTTACAAGCTTGGCTGAAGTGAGGCATTATTTTGTTTTGTTTTATGTTGATTGATTTGTGTATAGTCAAAAATCCGGTTTCACTGGAAAAATTCCTGTCCATTTTTTTGTATGTGGAAATTCCTCTTTCAGCATTGAAATTCCTCTGAGTGGTGTTGAAATTCCTGTGAGCCAAATTTTAAGTTGGCGTCTGTATATATATTGCAGTTTTATCAACTTAAATTCATTTAATGTGACTAACGTGTTGTAATAAGACAATAGCTTATGAAATGAATTCAATGGTGTCCATGCTTAATGGGACAGCGTACGGTCTTTGCTTCATACTGATGCCTGGGTTATTCCAGTCTTCCTTTGGAATAGACTCTAAAGACAAACTTCCCCTCAGGGATGAGTAAAGGGGGTTTATTTAGATTTTTCTCACATCAGATTTAGTATTAGAAGTTAAGTGGAGAACTTGTGTAAATACATTTAAAAGAAGGCACTCATTAATGAATCTGTTTCGAAATACACTGCATCTATTCTAATTGATTTTAAAATTGTGCGTTTTGAAATTTTGCATATTAGATTGTCATCTTGAAAATCAAATTATTTTTTAAAAGAAGATAGTACAGATTTTATGTTGCTTGTGGCATGTTTGTAGACAACCCGTCACCAAATATTAGAATAATATTGACATGAGGTTTTCTTTTAGGTTAAAATATAAGAATTTGACCAGGTTTTTGAGTAAATTCAAGTCGGGATATTTATGCTTGACCTAGCAAGTATTTATTATGTTTTTGTAAATGTTTGTTTTTCATTATCCAGGAAACCAAGAGTTTGTATCCCAGAAAAGGTTTTGAAGTTAGTCCAACATCAGTGTGAAAATTATGGACAAAAGAATCACACTTTGATCGGCTCACTCATCATAGAGGATGGTTTGTAAAATATCAGAGTAAAAAAAATTATTTCTTCTCGTTATATTGTAACTGCATTTGGCGACAGTTTGTTCTACACATATAGGTTTTAATGACCTAAGAGTTTGGGGTTCATTTGTGATATCTTTTATCTGTAGTGCAATGCATAATGTAACCAATATTTCCATGATATTGTTGCTTTTAAACTGAATATGTTTTTAGATATCCGAAATCAAGTTAGAAGAACCTTTGAGCTTGTATTCCATATTAGTCTCTGTAAATAATGTTGTTATGTCTGTGTACCATCTTGTAGGGTGTGAAGATTTACATTTGAATTTGATGTGTTGTCAATGCTATTATGAAATGTCACCTACAGTGCTATGACTATAATTTCCATTTCTTTTCAGATGGAGAAGCGGTACAATTTCAGGTTGATCGACTTGATACCAGACCTATTTCATCTCCTGACATTTCTGCTAATTTGGCTCCTGGAGATTTACTCATTCCCTTGGAGGTAAAGCTTTCGAGCAAAATTTGAATAAACAGAATATTTTGTTATCTCTTTTTTTACTTGCAATTATTATGCTATCAGTTTGGGCTTGGTTGTTAAAAATAAATATTTTTGATGCCAAATTTCTTGTTTACTAAAATTTGTAAATTCAAGAACCTCAAAAAGCCTTAACCTTTGAACTTGATTTTAAATGATGTTTCTTAATCAAATCATGTCAAGTTTGCATTAATTAAGTTTTGACTAATGTTCCCAAGCTACTTATTACTATTGAATTTTTTTTCATTAAAAATAACAAGCCTTACTTTTATTGGCAGGTCACAAACAACACAGCTGGAAAAAGACGAGGATCTGTTGATGACTTTGTTACTGCTTTAAAGGTAGGCCCACAGTCTTCCTGTTATAATCTATCTTCTATTTCAGACAACACAAAATTATTTAGAGACTTCGGGTTGCATGTGGCTCATCACAAGATAATTTGTCTAATTTATCTTTCTGTTTAAAAAAAAAATTTATTAAGGATTTTTATTATAAATATTTGCTATATTTTTTTTCTTAAAAAAAAAATTTGTTGTCTTCTTTTTAAAATACATTTGCACACAACATCATTATTTAAGGAAAATGGTTAACATGACTACCTTTTAATTATTTTGATTATTAAAGTGAAGATACCATGAATTCTTGATTTTCTTTGCACTGTTGCTTATCCATTTTCATCACTTATTGTTTGATTGTCATTGACTGAGGTGATCAGTTACATTTGTAGTTGACTGGTAATTCCTTTAATTGTCTATGAGTTTGGGCTTGGCATATTAATTGAAATTGCATAGCGCGGCAAAACTCAAGTTCAGATTGTGGCAAGATACATGTGTCTGGAAAAGGAAGTGTATGAACTTATCACTGGCACTGTGTGTTATGAGAAATTATTGTAATTATGTATTGTTGAATTGTTATTTAATACCTAGATATTTGAATACAATGTTGGCTATATTTCTTTATTGTTATTGCTACTTTTATTTCATTCAGAGATTACAGGAGAGATGCTGTAGTAAAGCCAGTATTGATCTCAGCAACTTTGTTTTACTTCGTGGTTGGGTGTCATTCTATAGCAATGCTCTTTCTTCTGTGGCCCACATGGATTTTGATATGGTTACAATGGGAACAGTGTTTAAAGCAACTCCAATTGCCAATGTACCCATTGTCCTTACTGCCTTGTCCAAAAACTTAGCTGGACCAATGAGTCTAAGTCACACTCAAGGCACACCTAAGTCCGGGTAAGATGAGAAAATTATATGATCAAGAAATAAGCCAGTCATTGATGTTGTTATTATTATTATTATTATTATTATTATTATTATTATTATTATTATTATTGTTGTTGTTGTTGTTGTTGTTGTTGTTGTTATTATTGTTATAATTATCATCATTGTTACTTTTATTGAAAAAGAATTCAAATTCAGATTATCGTTCAATAAATTGGAAGTCGGAGTATTTTAAGTTTATATCACTACTAATTTGTCATGTTGTTGCTGGAGACCTTGGGTGAAGTTTTTACTTTTTTTTTTTTTTCCCCATGTTTGATAATTGACTGTATTTTACAGGTGTAGGTTATTTGCAGATTTTCTTTTAACAGCTTGAGAAGGCTAAAAAAAAAAACCAAACCCAAAACCCAACAATGTTTCACATAGCTGTATCAGAGTAAGGAACTAGGGCTCACTTTAGTATAGGCCAGTAATAGTTGGAATTCCTCAAATACATTCTTTTATTATATTAAGAAATTGATCAGATGCTCGTACATCATAAAAGTTATCCTTGAAGAGAGCATGACAGAATGTGATATTTTGTTTCAAATTTTCACAACACAAGGAGATGCATTATTCCAATTTACTCCTTATGTGCTTTCCAATAAAATTATAGTTTTTGATTTATTTCCACATTTGCCAAAGCATGTAGCCGCACAATAAAACTTATTTATTTTTAGATAAAATTTGTACACCAACTCTGGATAATCTTAAGAAATGAAGAGAAATGATTTTCTTAATGATATGTAATTAATAGATAAATACAGGCCACAACCATCTACTGCCTTTGATCAACAAGATGTTTTACATTCCAGACCATTCACAGCCTCACAAGTCCTGTAGACTGGGCAAAATAGTTCGTATTTCAGCAGGCCTTTTAGGTGGCAGATGAAGTTGGTCTTTTAAACTCATCTTAAATAAGACATGAGACATGGGTCATTCAGAATCCATATTGCGTATTGCATAATTATTTTATTTCTGAAAGAATAATTGTTGCTTTTTAAAAATAAAGAAATAACATTTAATTGATCCATTTTCTATATTAAAAAAAAATAATCTGTAGGTATTTGACAATGGATCACACCAGAAAACTTTTGTTGGTCCTTGAATCAGATCCAAAAGCGGGAACGTTGCCAGTTGTTGGAATGTAAGTTTTTGGACATCTTTGTTGAAATATAGTTATGCTGATTGGAAAATATCTTTAAATATGCATGAATTTTTGTATTTTCAATTTGAAAAATTTGAATTGAATGAAATTAAGGACACAACCTGATCTAATATTATTACAATATTATCATAATTGCATAGAAGTGCAACACTTGTATGGTGAGGAATAGTGTCGGTTTATGGCTTTAAAACACATTAATATATCTTACATATTTCACCTGTGACAGACGTCATCATGGGACATTAGATAGCAGCATTCTTTCCATATATTTTGTTGGTGTTCCTATAAAACCTTTGAAGAAATTCACTGGCTGACCTGCAGATGCTTCTTCCAGGATGTTATTGGATTGCGTCTACCACAATTGTCTGTTTTTTATTAGTGTACTATTTTATAGTTATAGTCTCTGAATGTGTTGAAGATTTTTGAAACCATCTCTGACTATTTTAACTTTATGTTATTGGCTGGGCTCCTTATTTTGTAGGCTGATAGTGAGAGAAACATAATAACTTATGTATTCAATCAAAATAATAATATATGTGAACATTTATATAGCATATTTATACAGATTAATCATGCTCAGTGGGTTTCATGTTTCATTTATTCCCCCAGCAGCTGTATGGAACCCTATTTCCAATTCATGAAGTGCAAGTCACGTGTTCGGCATCTTTTTTAATTAATACTCTTACAATATCTGTCTCTACCTGTAGCCAGATAATCATTTACATTTGAGTCAAGTTAAGAAAAGAATTGTTGAAAATTGTTCAAACCTTTGAGATAACTTCTCTATTGCTTTCATTTGGTTCAATATTTTCATGAACATTTTTTATTTTTCAGTTGGGTCTCTGGTGTTGAGTTTGTACATCATAGCTTTGTTTGGGCTGCTTGTCTCAGATACATCCACAACACCCATCTTCAGGACAGGTTGTTTTTTCTTCATTTTGATATATTCATTTCCTATTTACAAAATCATGCCGAATTAATACTTAATGTACCAACATCGATTTAAGTTGCCGACCGGTGTAGTAGTACCCACAAAAATATTCATAGTAGCATCCCTTTAGGGATCATGAACGATAACTCTATGCCTTTATGAGTCTTTGAAGTTTATTTAATTTAATTCCAGTTTCACTTCTGTTTGACCAATTTTGACCAAATAAATGGCAAAATAGATAATTAAAATGAGGGATCTCAATCAATCTGTCAGGTGTAAGGCACTCTGTCGAGGTGGACAGAAGTGTGAAAGAGTTTGTTATAATGCAGTCTGTATTAATAAATTAATTACACTAGTAAGATATGTAATTCTGCAGTAAACATCATGATATGTCAATGAATAAAATATCTGATACAAATAGCCTCTATTCCTTGCTGCGAACTCAATTAAAATCAGGTTATTTGGCCAAGGAGCATGATTAAGAGGGGTGTTTTTGATAGAAAAAAATCTGTTGCAGGAGAGTAGCCGGTTATTAACTTAGGAAGTGGGCTTTTACAAAGTGGGTTATTTGGCAGTGATCACTGTAATATTATTATTATTATTATTATTATTATTATTATTATTATTATTATTATTATTATTATTATTAATATTATTATTATTATTGTTGTTGTTGTTGTTATTATTATTCCCCTTTAAAAACTTTTTGATGTCAGTGATGCCATGATTTATATTGTAAACTATATGCAAATCTCAGTTTTGGTTTTGCGTCTCATTGATGCTTTGTGTTATTACTTTCTTAAAATATGTCCATATTATTTTTTTGCATTGTGTCACAGGGTGTGTGCTCCACCAGAAGAGTTTCTATTTGTGCTGTATTCGCCTCTCCATTCAAGACCAGAGTTTTATCAGTGTTCTACAACTACTGGTGAAAGCAAGCTGGTGTATGAGCTTTACTGTGGTCATGAAGTTTGTAATCATACAAAAGTAAGCTTCACTTTCTCCTCCATCAACAATTCCTGGTATCAGTGATTTTATCATGATATCTTACCATTTTTTTCTCTGGACATGAAGGCTTTCTAAGCATATCGTGATCATAGATTTCATTTAAAGACTAAATTTGTCCTAATGATTCATGGCACACTTTCTGTCAGGAGCCATTTTTCTTAATTTTTTTTGGTTGTAATATCTCATGGGGAGAAGTTTCCTCCTTTAGAGGTTTACTGCTTAAAGAGAATTCAGAAACTTTAACAATTTATATTGATATTTAGATCAGATGATTAGTTGTATGATAGTAATTCTCATGATTATTTCACATAGAATATTACTTTGCATTTTCCTTCTATACTGGGTTCTTGATGTGGTTTTTTATACTTTTCTTTGCTAAATGAATATGATTTTCAATCCAGACTTTTTATTTCTAAAGTAAAAAAAAATCCATTGACATTCAGAGGCTTGAATTGTCGCCTTTTTGATGTTGTCATTTACATATTTTAGGGTGTTACTTAATTTTTGAAATTGACAACTTACCAACATGTTGAATAACATACAGCTTTTAATACAATATTCTTTTAATTTGGAACGCCATTTTATCTTGCATGCAGTGATTTTGATCATCGTTTTGATATTTTTCTTTACTTTTATCTCCATGCAGAGTCTTTCTAGTCAAAGTGATGATTTTACTGAAATAGAATTGAGTTCCGAAGAAAATGGAGAAGAGAGGTCTTTATTTGATGCAGCCCTCACCAAACATAGTACTTGCATGTAAGTAGTGCTATTTCTCAAATTTGATTTTATTTTGTTCTTGATTGCATGTTTGGTTTTGGTTTGATTGTTTTTGGTACTTTAAAAATATTTTTAACATCAATTTATTAATGCGAAAGAAAAAAATAGTGAACAAGAGAGATTAGCATTCTTACGTGCCATTTTCACAATAAATGTGTAGCTCCTCTTCGCACATTTCATGATTAAGGCTAAAAATTTCCAAAATTGTTATGATTTTAGGATCATTTGAGGGGTGGGGTTAGTCGGGTTAGGGTAGAATTAGGTGACTGTCATCTTTTGAAGGGTTGTTCAGTGCTCATAATTTTCTGTCTTTTGGTGGAACTCCTTCTTTTCCAACATTGTTTTCTGTTCATCTGTCTGATGTTTGCGTCGGAAAAATCTTTTTTTTTTAAATATTTTTTTTTGGTGCCAGAAGAGTTTCAGAATTTTTTGTGTGTATTTTATGAATGGGATGGACGTCGATACTCTCTATTATTTTTACTATTGCATGATGTAGAAAATTAAGAAATCAGAGGCACTTAGTATGGAAGATGTGGACAACGGATTAAAAAACAAAATAATTTTGATGGCCCTTTCTTTATTTTAAAAATTTATTTGATAACATAAAGTCGTAACTTACCTTTGGGTGAAGTGTTTTTTATTTTTTTTGGGGGGGGGGGGGGGTGCTGCTGCTGCCAAAAATCTCCAGACTTTTTGATTTAATTCAATAGGGAATGTGTCATTTTCGTTATGGCAAGTGGAATGCATACATAACTGTTAATTAATCATTTTTCTCCTGAAGCTGAATTATATTGCTGCCTTTACCCTTTTCCTCAGATATGATGGTCATTCAGAGAGAAGGTGGACTGATGACATAAATCCCAGATCAATACCCACTCCTCATA
The DNA here is from genome assembly GCF_034508935.2 of Berghia stephanieae. Lineage (NCBI taxonomy): Eukaryota > Metazoa > Mollusca > Gastropoda > Nudibranchia > Aeolidiidae > Berghia > Berghia stephanieae. Next base: position 123,541,583 of record NC_088360.1, read on the forward strand.
CTGAAATGGTAACTGTTTATAGAAATGTTTACCAGGGTACAAACTCTACATCGGTTCAGTTTTGAAAGCTAGGAGATAAACTAAATATGCATCTGCTAAGTGGCCCATATTTCGTTTTTTTAAATTTTTTTAATGTTTCTGACAATTTCTTTCACAAGGATAGTACACTGAAGATGTGAATTTCTTTTAATTTCACATAGGTTGTGTTTTTCAGCTTTTCATAGTATTTTTTTGTTTTTTTTTTTGTTTTTCTTTTTTACCATTCTTGTATTAAATGGAATTTTACAAAATATGAATGATTTAATTTGAATGTCGATCAGATATATAGATTATAAGAGATTATAATGGGTTCAAATTAAGGATCAAAGTGCACCTGTTTGCTTCATATTTTACTTGTTTTCTTTTTTGTTTTTTGTTTTTTTAAATTATTTTTTTGAGTAATTTGATTTTTGAATATGTGTTTCTATGTGCCATGATGTCTTTTATGTTTATTTATTTCCACAGCTTCCTGTGATAAAACCAATGGTGCCTGATGTGTCCATCTTGTGGACAGACTCTCCAAATAATTCTGCTTTACCTCCTCCATCATCTTCACTCATTCCTACAACTCCTTTGTCCTCCGTTCAAGTGGAAACTCCAACATCTTTCAGCTCTGCCATGATGAACAAACCACCATTGCATGTGTTGTATCAAATGCCTCATAATGCACATCAACTCTCATCTAATGTTATGACCCAGGTCCAGCCACAACCTTATGTTCCATCTGTTGGACCTCATGACAATTCTCAATATCATTTAGCATCAGCGTCAAGGCATCGTGTACCAGCTCCTCAGCCTCATGCCTCTCCAATTTACCAACAGTTTCTACCTTTGATTCAAAACTCTTCATCCTCATCATCTAATGTATCTAATAATTCTATATCAAATATGAATAACAAAAATATCTCCCCCAAGCCTTACAATGCCAGTAGAAATGCATTAGGTGGTGATGTTAGAAATACCTCACCACATTACTTTACGCAAAATCAATCTCTTTCCTCCATTTCTGGTGGTTATCCTCATAATTGCTATAATAATCAAAGTCCTCATCAAGGTATTCATTCTGCACCAGATACATTATGCACATCACATGCAGCCTTCAATGTCACCCATCCTCACAATCACACTGTGATTTCACCTCAAGGACAAAATACACGTCTTGCAACTCAAAGTCAGCAGTATGTAGTTCCTGTTCAAAGATCAAGCCGGAATCAATCAATCCCAGTATTGTCCGAAGGGCCTGTTGCCTCTGATAATAGTAATTTAGATAGTTTAGCTCTTCAGCAAAACAAAAATACATTAGTAAGAAACTGTACAAGATCAGCTGGTGATGAAATATCTCAAAGGGTTCAAACTTCTGAACCACTTGACAAATCAATACAACAAAAGAACGATAATAATCCACTTCATACACCACTCTCGAGGAATCATTTTGCATCCATAAACACACTAAAGACTGTTATAGAAGAAGCATCATCTAATTCATCATCCTCTTCTACAACAACCTGTGGTGGATGCCAGTGTCAATCTGAGAAGAATTTCTTTGGATTTAATTCAAGTAACATTCCCAGACAATTTGGAGCAGATGCCAGTAGTACAGGAACCAATAATAGTGTTACTGGCAATACTACAAAATCGAGTGATGATGACAGTGGACTGAGTGTGACTCCTGAGAGGCCAAGCTCATCGCCTCCACCACCTCCTCCTCAACCATGTGCTATGGAGCCAAGCATTACCGGCAATGCTTCTACACTTCAAGAGAATTGTGCTAGTGCCTTTGGGGAGGCAATAGATAATGTTAACTGGAACCAGGTTCCCCCAGAAATCAGATGCCTTCTTATCCAACAAAATGAGCAGCTTAAATTACTTCAGCAGCAAATTCAAATGCTCATGTTAAATCAGTCATCTCAGTCTCAGAAGTCTCTCTCGGCATCTGCTAATGAATTGGGAGCCACTTCAAATTCACCATTTCCTCCTAATTCATCATCTTCCTCCTCCAATTCAAAAGAGCTATGCTCTGTTGCTGTCAACACCAGCTTTACTGCAGATCACCATCCCCATCAGAATACTTTTAGATTGCATCCTGTTGGATGTGATCCAGCAGATAATTGTGTCCGTCAAGGTTCTTTACCACCTGACTGTTTGCAAGATCAAGAAAAAGCTGAAGGTAATTCCTGTTTTGATTTTATTTTCAAAGACAAAGCAGATCTGCCAACCCTCCATGATTTGATCGGGGAATTCCTGATCTGTTGCCCTGTGCCCTAACTCCCAATTTCAGATATTTTCCTGATAAGAGCTTTACATTTTAAATTATTTTTAAATGGGAATGTCAATAAACATGATAAATTACAACAATTGAGCATGTATATATGATATATTTTAATCACCATTGTTATGTTTGATTTTATAATATGGGATATGATGCCTCATTTTCAAATATTTACTTGATTTGGATCTGGTAATAGCAACGGGATGACATCATCTTATAAGAATATAATTCTTAAGTGAAAAGAACCAACCTGAACAACCCCCCCCCCCCCCCCCCCCCCAAATAAAAAAAAAAACAACCCAAAACATACTCTACAAAATAGTGAATTTGTTATTAGTTGTCAGTGTGGCAGGCTCAAGCTTGACTAATCTAAAATCCCTATTTGGCATTTGGAAAAGTTGGCAGGTCTGTAAAGATATGTATACAGTGACATTCTTTCTATAGCAACATTCTATCCCCCTAACTATATAACTATATATCATTAGTAATAAAAAGTCACCATTATGATATACATCTTAGTAAAAATCCTGTATAGCAACACCTATATGGCTATTATCTCTCTGTATTCATGTGCTCTTTGGTTTTCATTCATTTCCAGATCAAATCAGCCATAATAATTCAATTCCAGTCCAAGGTGATTGTAGTGTCAATGAAATGAATGCCTCATCTGCGTCAAACCAAATTTCTTCATCCAGTAAATCTCTGAGTCCTAGGGTTCAAAATGATTTTGGCAGAGATGCTGTTGAAGGAAATTCGTCACTCTCTTCTGAACATTCTAGAGACTCAAGAACTTCATTAAATCCTGCAGAGGTGTCGGGATTGGATTTCAACAAGTAAATTATTTATTTCTTTATTTATTAATTTCTCAATGAGATTTTGGGTCTGCAACGGAATTGATAGATTGGTAGGGCAATTGAAACTCAGGGAAACACACCTAGTTTTGATTCACATTCCGAAAATGCACTGTTTTAGGCTGGATGGAGTGAGTACTTACTGGGAAATGATTCTCATAAAGGTATTAACTTTCAGCAACATCAAATGCAAACGAAAAGAAGATGATTTATGTTTGATTAGAATTATTAACCATTATTTTTCTTTTGTGGGCCCTTCGAAATCCAAAAATGAGTGGTTTTAACTCTTCCTTAAACAGTTATTGCCCACCATCACCATTTATCATAGTGTAGGAACTCTGGTTGTCTCCTGATGAGATTTGTATATATTGTACACTCATTTTAAATACTGATTCAGGTCATTTATGCCATTGTCAATCATTGAGACATTATTTTTTCTGTAACTAGAATTATGCTTTCATTGTAGCCTACCATTTATATATTGAAGCAATGTTTGTTCGTGTTTCCTCTCAAAACCTGTAGATCACATTCAAGTATGTTTACTTTTGGAATTAAAATATTTCAATTATATTATGTCATGTACATTGTTAGTTTCAAAAGATGCATTTCATTTTGTAAAACAACTCAATACTGGATTAGAGTTATATCTATCCATGGTCGGAAATGTTAAGTAGGGCTAGTCTTTTAAGGCTTAATTGATTCTAATAATGTAGATCTGATGGAAATTATTTGGCAATTGATCAGCAACCTATTCAAGCGATTTTTATTCTTTGTTTCAAGCTACAGAAATCAGGGAAAGGGATAGTAATTTCAGAAGTACAAAGTAATGTCAAAACAAATGAACTGTATGAAAAATAAAATAAAAACTTGCGCTAAATATTTTTAAAGAGCAAAAGTCAAAAAACAAAACAAAAGTTATGATTGATGTATCAATGAGCCCAATTTGATGCTTACAATATTATTATAATGCTTACATTATAATTCATACACAGTTATGTTAAATGGTGGTGGAAGAGCATTAGACTTGTCTTAGTCTTAAAGGCAGGACCAGTGGATTTTAATTTTTTTTTTCTTTCAATGATATCCTTGTCCTCTTTAACACTACTACAGAAACAAGTATGAAATGGCCATCACTGATATTTTGATTGGCTTCATTGCTCTCTTGGTTTTTTATGCCGCTATTCCTGAAATTTCAATCTCTACTTGAGTTCAAGTTGAGATAGAAGAATTTTAGAATTGGATTGTATTTTATGTTTTGTTGTCTGTAATGCTTGTCATATTTTCATGTGTTGCTTGCATTGGACTTTTGTCGATAGAAATAGAATCCACAGATAAAGCTGCAATTGTAATTATGAAAAAAAGTACTGATTAATCAATGATAATTGGTAATGTTCAATAATTTATTAATGGATTTAATGAAAAATTTATAATACTACTGTTTTGTTGGATTGATTTATATTTCATTAACGTTGAGAATTTCTTTATGGATAAAATACTATGGTGGAATACATTAGATTTTCATTTAAAGGGGTGTAGTGACAAATCTATTTCATAGTTTACAAAAATCTATTTCCCCCTCCTCAGGTCTCAAATTGAAACAAGCTACCCGAATGAGAGCGATTTCTACAATAACTGTCAGGTACGTACTCTTTCAATTATTCTCTATGCCTCTCTAGTGAAGAGATATGGTTTTCTGCTGGATGACTACTGCCTTAACAGTTAATTAATTGTCATCTCTTTCCAATATTTTTTTCTTCTTTTTACCATTTTTGTTTGAGTCCTTGGAGAAGGTTGTTTACTCACATTCTCTCACCGTATAGAGGTGTAAAATGAGTACTTGGCTGTTAACAGCGCTGTCTCTGTCTGAAAAAATCGTAATATCGCCTAACAGGCGTCATGTCTCGTCCATGTTATGTGTTGCTTTTGGCCAGGGATCCCTTGTAAAGCGCTGTGAGCATGTTTAGTGGATATTACGCTATATAAAAGCTCGTTTATTTTAAATATTATTATTATCATTTTATTTTTATTTTCTTTCAAAATTTATTTTAAAAAAATATAGGATGAATCTTATTCCACTGTGGCAGAAGAGGCAACAGATCCAAGGCAGTTCTATGACCAAATCATGGTAAGTCTATTCCCAACTCATTTTTATAACTATTCTATCGGATGATATATTGCTAATCAAGTTCCACGGTAGTCATGTAATTTTACCTACCCTTTGGCCAAAAGTACTCTGCTTCTAAGAGTGTTTGAGATGTTCCAAGCAGCTTAGTCTGTCAGTTTAAACAGTGCATCTTTGATAAATTGTTTCAGAAACAAGCTAGATTAAAATAACACTGATCATTGTATGGCTTTGGTCAAGGTATCTGAAAAGCAGTATTACGATGGTTGATTTCCACTATTTGACTTTTAAGAGAGATGAATTTCAACCAAAATATAAATAAAAAATGAGTTTGTGAATGTCGAGTTGAATCCAAAAGGATCCCTTTTTCCTAGAGAGCGTTAAAACACACCATGTATTCGTCATTTGTGGCATGTGTGGCAAACCGATTTTTATTATTTTAATATTTTTTAGATATATTATTTTATTGAAACTGTTTCATACTCCACTTTTCAGAATAACATAAATATGTTTTTGACGAATGGAGAGGATAACAGCAGTGAACAGACTGAGAGAGAGGAGCAACTCTCTTCAACTCTCGACAGTACTACAAAGTAAGGGAATTTAAAGATTTTTTTGGTTTTAGTTTTAAGGATATACATTTTTTCAAAAAGTTAGGGCTATAGGTCAGTACTGACTAGTGGGTGCTAGCGCATATTGGTCAGTACTGACGATGTACCTTATCGCTTGTTCCTCATTGCTGACAACTATCTTTCTAATGCCCATTTGTCAGTGTTTGATTATTCAGTTTAATACTCTAACATTCTTTGATAGGGATATTACTGTTAACTTTATGGTAAGCCACCAATTGAAAATAGCCCTGCCCCTACGGAGTAGCTATTGGTCAGTACTGAGCGGTGGACTGGTGAATACTTCATCTAAATCTTTTAATTTTTTTTTTTTTTACTGATTTAATAATAGCAAGCGGCAAAAAAAAATAAAATCCGAAAATCAAATAAACACTCACTACCTATCACCGTTGCTGATTAAAAAGACAAAACAAACAAATAAGACTTGGATGCGAAATCTTTATGAAAAAGACAAGTTCAGATAGGACTAACAGTAGCAGACTTAACATCATGGCTTAACTAAACACACTGTCATTTTGGCCAGGAAATATTGCTACAAGTTGCACCCTGGGATCAGTGAAAATGTTGCGATTAACTGAAGTTGCAATTAACCAAAGTTGAGTTTCCTGTCCACTATTGGAATAAAGCTGGAACTTTCCTCTTTAAGACGATACCAAATTTAGCTCTGTATGTTTTTTGATGGCCGAGATATTAATGGTTGAATGGTTCTCGACGCGTGACTAAAAATATATAGGGTTTTTTTCTTCCACAAAAATGATGCCTATTGTGGTACCTACTTTAAGTCCAATTGAACGTAAATTTTATGTACTATATTCACTTACAGTGCTCTTATGCGAGTTGGCTAAATTATTCCCATTCACTGTATTTCTGTTATCTAGATAATCCTAAATCTTTACCCACGTAACATCACTGAAAAGAAGATATAAATAAGATGAAAAAAGAGCAAAAAAAAAATTTATTTTATTTTTAAACAAACTAAAACCAAAACAGAGTTGAGTTGGAAATGTCACCAAATTTTGTCACTTCTATGGTATTTGGCACATTTCAGCACCGCTAGATTCTAATTAAACAAGAGCAAATGTACTTAAATTAAGAATATTAAAAAACAACTAATAATTCTGCAGAAATCATTATGAAAATCTTACAGGTGATTCAGCGCTACTTGAAAAAAGGATAGTTGAAGTAAAAAAATGTACCCAAAATAAAAATGGAACCAGCACTCAGTACTGACCAATAGCCACTCTGCAAAAATGGCGGGCTATTGGTCAGTATTGTCCAATGGGTGCCAGCACTTGTGGGTCAGTACTGACGAATAGCCACTTTGTTTAAGAAATGAAATATGTATCGAAATTTATATTTTGAGATTAGACATAAAGATGAAAGGAAAAACTGTATTCAATGAAATTGTAGCATATAAAGTTCAAGAAAATTATAATAATATACCATCTTAGATATATCAAACAATAGACTTTCATATGATCCATTATTAAATAACTATATTGATTTTGAAAAAAAAAAAATGATTAATAAAAAAACAGAACAAACTATATTGTATCAAACAGCCTTAATTACCATGTTTAGATTGTCCACATGCCTTTATGGTTTTTAGAAAAATGATTTCATAATTCTTCATTTACTTTCCATTTGTCTTAAAACCAGATTTCCTGAAAGCGCCAACTCCACTTTGTTTCCTCACATTAACTACATGTCAATGATGCTGGGTGGCAGCTCTGATACTGGGCAATCAATGGAAATAAATGCCATGGCCATGAAATATCTCAAAGACGACCAGCTTACACAGATGGCCATGATGCTGAAACAAGGAGGAGGCTCCGAAGAGCAGAGCACAAACAAACTTCTTCAGAGAATGATTGGCTCTGGCCATGGTGGTAATAGTACTAATAAAAAGTCCTCATTTGATGCTTCCCACTTTGGCATATCACCAAATAATTTGACTATGGGAACGCGCAATTATTTAGAAAAGCATGGTCTTCTTGGCAATGAGAGTCAATGCTTCAATGATTATTCTGTTCTGGACCATACATTTAAATTGAAAACTGATTTTAGCGTAGCCATGACTGAAAGAGAAGATGATAAGAGCTTGGGAAACATAAGGTCCCAGAATTCATCTCCCATAAAAAATTATGGAAGAATGCAAGCTATATCCCCATTGGTATCAGAACCAAAATTAGATGCAACAGATAGGAAAAGACAGGACTTTAACTATAAGCGAAACAATTATCCTAAAGATTTGGGTGCATCTCCTGTTTTGTTGCCACCAAAGCATTATAATATGACTGATTCTCCAACTCAAAGGGCATTAGATAGAAATCCATCAAGAGGTGGAGGGGATTCATTTGATGAAGAAGACAATGAAAACATTTTGGATATTGCTAAATTGAAACAATTACCAAAGTTGTTATAGTGATTAGCGATTCCTTATTTGCTTAGTGTCATATATTTTCTTTTTTTTTTCTTTCAAATTCATCTAACCTTGAAATAGTTTTATCCTCATTATTTGGATAACTGGTGGACCGTCAATATTATCATCATATAAGTAAGTTCATTACTGTCCTTATTTTAAACCTTTATTTGATTGAAAATTTTGACCCCATTTATGCAGAAGTCCAGCATTGAATATTTTTTTCATTTCCTTTATTGTCTTCATTTTTTAAAAGGGGTTGCTAGATGTATCCTCTTACAGTCTCAAAAATTATAGCGATAGATAATAGTTTTCTTTTTTTTTTTTAATAAGAATATTTCCAGCTCATATAAAATTAATTTTTTGCTCTTTTTTAAAACTGTTATTTACAACTGAAGTGCCTCAAGAACCCCAGTTGACAGGGTTTTATGTTTTTATTTTTCTTATGATCCCATTTTACAGTTTTCCATTATACGGGTAGAACCTTTTTTTATATGACAATAGTAACTCACTATTTGGTTGGATTAAGTATATCGCTGTGTCTTCTATCCCCCTTCATTGCTTTTCCTTACCACATTGTTCTCATCTTTCACCTGGATCCTTAGCTGAGAAGGAATAAGTATAGATCCTTTTTTGAGAAATATTTTATTCCTTGTAAATAATCTCTTGGTAATGTACTATTTTCGTTTTTAGCTTTGAATATACACTTTGTAAACATTTGAGTGTCATAGCAGATCCTTTGCTTTGCCTGGATAGGACTTTTAGGTGATGTCAAAGTAGGCACATTGGTATTATATTGCTCATGGAATCTTCTGCTCCATACTTGAACCTATTCTCTTACTTTTTCTTTAGTGCTCATCACTTCAGATCTAGAACCTCTCCCTCATCATCTTCCTTTTTACTGCACTGAAATGACCTTATATTGTCTCAAGCTTTGTAAAAAAAAAAGTCAAAACAAACAAATGATCAAATCGAAAATAATAATAATTAATTTAGCAGTTTGTTATAGATGCATTGATAAATTAATTTATTAAAAGTACATAAAAATCCTCTCAATGTGAGAACTTGTTGTATGGCAGTCAGGCTGTGATAATAGTTCTGTAATTTTATTGTACTTTAACTCTTATTATCATATATTTTCTATCATTAGCTTAGTGCCATTATTTATATTTATTTGTCCAAGTTATAAAATGAGAACATGTGATTTGTTATAAGATGTTGTTTCGAGAGAATGAAAGCCATGTAATGAATTCTTTGTCGTTTCATTGTTTTATTTCGTTATTTATTCCAAATTTAGGCAGCCTTTGATTATATTACCAAAATCTAGAGGTGCCTAATTGAGTCAATAACATGTATAGTAAAATAAAGGGAGTAAAAATGACTTTTATAAAAAATAGGAAACAAAGTAAATGACGTTTCGGCCTTTGGCCTTCTTCAGGTAAACAAGAAAAGGAAATATGTTATATTACATTGGCATTATTCACCCTTGTGAAGAATCTAGGTATTATAATTGTCCCAACTATCAGGAGCCTCTGTGGTGTAATGGTAGCATGTCTTACCGGTAATCAGAAGGTCTGAGGTTCGATCCCCAGTCGAGGTCGACTGATTTTTTGGGATGGTTTTTTTCTTTTCTTGCTTTGTCTGGTACCTTTCATACACACTTGTTGAGTTCTTTACATTATAGTTAATTAAATCATTGTAGGCAAAAATATGTGTGTGTGTTGACTATTTTTAAACCGGTTCATTCAACCATTAATACCTCGGCCATAAAAAAAATTTACAGAACTTACAGAGGAATGTATCAGCTTTATTCCTATACCACATCAAAAATTTAAAAATGGGCATTAAAGGTAGAAAAATATCGTTTCAAAACTTTACAGCCATGAAAAAATCCGACATATTATTGACAATCTTATCTCTATTTGTACCAATTTGGTTTAATGAGGGTTGTTTGATGGCTGAGGTATCGCATTTTTAAAAAGTCTACCAAATGCTTTTCAGATTTGAGTGTGTTCAGATTTTTTACACCTCACTGTAGTTTGTAACAGCACACAAATTGCCATGAGAATGAGATCTCAAATTATTGACAAAAAGAATAAAGTTCACGAAAACCACATGAATATTTAATTAAGGTATCATCATAAGTTATGTTGTAGATAGTTTAAAACAAGAATAAACACAATATCTATTGTTATTTGAATTGATGTCAGGCCAGTATGTGGGTATGTTATAATGATGGAACAGCCTAAATAAACTCTTAATTTTATCAGTTTTCATTAACCTGTAATTTTCTTTTTTACTAAACGAAGTGTTGATTTTTGAGAAGGAAATATTGACTTTACCAAAAAGTTATGTATTTTTTAAATTCAGCAGATCTAGCTTCCTATTACGTGTGATACTGTTTTTCTTCCTGCATTATTTCTTGAGATACTTAATCTGTTATGCATTTTGCTCATAATCATAGCTATTTTTTCTGCCAATGTGCGAAATTGCGTGTTTCCTGATGTTCACTTCTTTATTTTGCAAAGACCATTTGAAGAAAACATCTGAAAAAATTGGACCTCTTCCCTTGAGTACTCTCTATCCATTGCCATGTATTATTACATGTCATTTTGTATGATCATTATGCTCATTTAGTATATGGAATATGCCGTTTCGTCATGCTGGAGGACAAAACATTTACTTTCACTAGTGTTTTGGGGGAATTTCAACAGATTGTAGATTTAGGAAAAAAAATTGCGTCTGGTTCAAATCGTTAACTTTTATTTATCTAGTCACTGTGCTTTAAAAATAAGTTTTACGAGTATGATAAATCTTTTTGGTGTTTAGTTACATGACGTCAAAGTTGGAACATTTTCTTACCATACATGAATTGGCAAGCAAAAAAATTCAGTTCTCGAACAATGAATTTGCTCTCATTTTCCAGGGCTGAGAATCTTCCGCCTAAAGACGGATTTCCGCCTAAATGGTGGTATATCTCCGCCCATCACCATCACTATTCCGCCTTTTAAAAAGACTCACCACAACCACTACATCAACATCCCTATCACCACTTTTTTTACAACCACCACCTGACAACAACAACAACCATCACATCATCATTCCTATCACCATTACTGCTACAACCACCACCACATCATCATCCCTACCACCACCACCACCACATCATCATCCCCACCACCACCACTACTACCTACAACCACCACCACATCATCATCCCTACCACCACCACCACTACATCTACAACCACTACTACTACAACTACAACCACTACTACTACAACTACCATCACATCATCATCCCTACCACCACTACTACAACAACCACCACCACCACATCATAATTCCTACTACCAATACAACTACATCCTCCACCACCACATCATCCCAACTATCACTACTACAACCACCCCACATCATCACTACCACAACTATTACAACCACCACCCCACCATCATTCTACACCTCTACCAACACCTCTACAGCTCCAACCACCATATCATCATCCCTATCACGACCCTACTACAACCACCATCACATCATCCTCCCTACCGCCATCTTTTCTTACTATTACTACTACAATACGTTGTAATTACACTTTCAACTTTTGAAATTCCTCCAAGTGGTGTCAGATATTATTGCGGGACACATTTTTGATTGAATCTCAGTCAATTTTTAATGAAATTCAAATTTATACGTTATCGTCGCATAGATAGGTCTTGAACTCCATTTTTGTGACCAATCATTCTCATCCCTGAACCATCATGACATCATCACCATCTCTATCACAACTACCACCACTACGACAGCAACTATCACATCATCATCAGTAACACCATCTCCACAAACACATCATCACTGCCTTCATTGTAATCAGTACCACCTCAAGTGCAAGCACCACTATCACATCATCTTCCTGGTGGGATCTTTTGACTTACATTTACATGGATCAGAGTTGCTTTCTGCCTTTGTCTTGGCTTGATCCTTTTCCTGGCCGGATTCATTGGCAGGGAGGGAAACAATTAAATGTATAGTCGTTTTTGGGAGATGATATGTTTGTCCTCGTATGTCATCTCTCTTTTGTGTGACGTTAGATTTGTTGTTCTAAATTTTGTATTTCTCTCACAAGGATTCTGTGCTTGTGTTTTGGTGAGACTTTTAGGTGACCTCAAACTATCTACATTGATAGTTTGATCTTGGAGTCCGTTTGTGAGCCCTATTTGAACCAGTCACTTTTTCTCCGGTGCTTTTGATCTTGCTTAAATCTTTATTTTTTTTTACAGCGCCATATATATTTTAAGTGCCGCTGAATGACCTACAAACATATACAAGTGCACACACAAATCAATAAAGTTCACTCAGTTCTTAAGTCTCGTTAATTTTTCACTTTCATCTTTCTGTATTCATCACTACATTCACTTTGAGCTCTCTCTGTCTCTTTCTCTCTCTCTGTCTCTTTCTCTCTCTCTCTCTGTCTCTTTCTCTCTCTCTCTCATACACAAATCAGTAAAGTGCACCCAGTTCTTAACCCTCGATAAGTTTTCACTTTTCATCTTCATGTACTTAACAATGATACACACACACACACACACACACACACACACACACACACACACACAAATCAGTAAAGTGCACCCAGTTCTTTAGCCTCAATAAGTTTTCACTTTTCATCTTCATGTACTTAACAATGATACACACACACACACGCACACAAATCAGTAAAGTGCACCCAGTTCTTTAGCCTCGATAAGTTTTCACTTTTCATCTTTATGTACTTAACAATGACACACAGCTCTCTCTGTCTCTTTCTCTCTCTCTGTCTCTTTCTCTCTCTCTCTCTGTCTCTTTCTCTCTCATACACACAAATCAGTAAAGTGCACCCAGTTCTTAACCCTCGATAAGTTTTCACTTTTCATCTTCATGTACTTAACAATGATACACACACACACACACACACACACACACACACAAATCAGTAAAGTGCACCCAGTTCTTTAGCCTCAATAAGTTTTCACTTTTCATCTTCATGTACTTAACAATGATACACACACACACACGCACACAAATCAGTAAAGTGCACCCAGTTCTTTAGCCTCGATAAGTTTTCACTTTTCATCTTTATATACTTAACAATGACACACACACACACACACACACACACACACACACACACACACAAATCAGTAAAGTGCACCCAGTTCTTTACCCGGGATAAGTTTTCACTTTTCATCTTCATGTACTTAACGATACACACACACACACACACACACACACACAGAGGATTCAATTAAAACGTTAATTTCCTGGCAATCGCCAACATGAAACATACGTTAACTTAATATTTACGATTAACAAATAAAGCACATACACACCTAATAATAAAGTTCACTCAGTACTTTAACCTCGGTTAGTTTTTCACTTTAATCTTTCTGTACCTATCACTATATTCACTTTGAGAAGTCTCTCTGTCTCTCTCTCTCTCTCCCTCTCTCTCTCTGTCTGTCTCTCTCTCACTGACACACACATTTTGGATTGCATCACAATAAATTTTAATGAAATTTAAATTTATAGGGTATTTTTGCACGGATGGTTCTTGATCTAGCGCTCCTTTTTAGTGACCAGTCATTCTCACCCCTGTTTTCTTATTTATGTATGGATTTTCATAATTTAAAAAGTGATTTCCATGACTATCAGAATGATTTATGAATATAGTCAGAGAAATCCATTTTGAATATTTATAAATTGTCTCATGTGGTAACTACTTAATACTAACCAAGTCGGTCATTGCATTGTGTTCTTCATCAAAAGTTATAACAGTAATTTGGCTCACAGTTAATTGTCTTTGCTGTGTCAGTTGTCAGTCGCCATCCACTTAGCTACGGCAGCTGCTTTTGTCCTACCAAAAGAGAATTTTTGGCAGTGGCAGAATCAGGAGAAATCTTTCTCAAAAAAGATTATAAAGTTGTTTTTAAAAAAAAGCCATTTACGTGTTGAAAACAGCATGGTATGATAAGTTGACGGGCCAAAATATGAAGTTGCAGAAGACGATTTAAATTTAAATTTATCCCATTTCTTGATGCTTCTTACTCTTCACTTGTCAACCGACATCATAAGACCCCACACCCACCCCTACCCCCATCTGGATTTAACGAAAAATCCCAGTCACAGAGAATGTTATGAGCATGTCATTTGCTGAAATTAGATGGTGGATCCATTGTTCTAACAAAAATCTAGAAAATCAAAACAAGTAAAAGTTTGCAAAGTTAACTGAGTAAATAGGTACACATCTAGATTGATACTTAACTGTTACAATTTATAAATAACAATAATTAATCAGCCATAATTCAACAGAAATTTATTCTGCAATGGGTCAGCTACTCGATTTATTGTCCTGGGACTCAAAAGATATGAACGGTGAATGCATGAAGTCTGCTATTTCATCAATTATTGGTTAGATAATTGAAACAATTGGCAAGATTAGATGGGTTGTGGTAATTCGACAAAACAAAATGATGAAAACTTTCAAAGATGGCAAGACTTAGTGTCTAGTAACACAGGCATATGTAGCAATGCTATTGTTTGCACTAGCTGCTACGCTGTTTTTCGGGGGATTTTTTTCAGTATCATAATATTATGGTAATCCTTTGTGTCTTCAACACAACAATTAGCAGAAATGTCTAATATTATCTTGCATTTGCAGGATTGTGGGATGTTTTTACTGGTGCTGAAGAGTCACTAGGACAGTGCTGTAAAACCACCACAAAAAAATAAATAAATAAATAAATCAAACTTCTTTTCCCCCTTAAAGAAACTCATGGTTTTTTGACAAAGATAAATGTAACCTCTGTTGGTTAAAATTGTTAGTTCTTTTATGATTAACATTAAGCGGTTTCATATATAATACTAATACTGTATATGTCCTAATAAATGGGCATGCCAAATTTAACACACAACTTCAGATTTCCAATGACTGTTAAGTTATGAGATTATAAAAAGCATGAGGGATGATGGCCAATGATAATGATAATATTATTGTTTTTTAATCAGTCTACTCAACATAGTGTTTAAAATTGAACGTTTTCGACATTGTAGTGGAAAGAATTGTCACATTGATAAGACACAATAAAAGATATAGGAAACAAACCATAACGTAATTGTTTTAAAAATCGTCATGTGCGAGTGTGAGTACCTAGTTATGCTCACATCCTCATGCATAGTGTGCATTTATTAGGACATATTAGGTAGGGACTATTGATCTGAATTTTATGTAGCTATATTATCATTTTATCATACACACTTGTTCAGATCTTTATAATCATTACAATGTATTGTAAAAATACTTTTTGTATATATGACTCTGTTTATGTTATTACTATGAAATTATATCTAAGTTATCAATAAAATTACATTAATTTATCATGTCTTGCGTTTGTTTCTCTCTCTTATAAAGGACATAAGACGGGACATGCAGCCATTTTGGCGGTAATAAAGACAAAGGGGTATTTAGTGGTAGCGGGGAAGTTTTTTTGTTTTTTTTTAATGCGGGCACTGATATTCCCCTAAATTTGTTATCTTCTTGAATGTGGTGGTCTGTCCTGGTCTGTGAATGAGATTTCAAGGTTTCAGCTCGGCCAATTCTACAATCCTTTACTCTTATGGAAACAGTCAGATTTGTGGGCATGACTGAGATTTTGGGAGAACTTGGTCAAAGCACAGCACATAACTTATTCCTCTTTCAAGTAGGGCTCTAACTCTAAGCGCATGGCAACATGATTAATAAGACTCAATTGGACAATCAATATACTGAATTTGTCCCTAGTTCGATGAAAATTAATGTGTTGCTATACCATGGTGGTTGTGTCTTCCTCACTTTGACTTCAAGATGAGGGTCCCAAGTTCAAACCCACATCTAAGCTTTATCCCTATCATTTTCCCCCCATCCTTTCAGAGACAAATATAAACTAGGAGGTCCTTCTGAAAGGTTGGACCTATAATTTAAGAAATACTCTTGTCTCAATGGGTAGGCCCACCCCTCCCGCTCATCTTTTAAGATTAATGAAGGCTTTTAATGATGAATTGTCCACTACAAACGCACTGACTGCAATGTGGGCTATGAGTGAATAGGAGAAGTGGATAAATGTTACAAATAGTGTAGCCTGCAGATAAATATTGAGGACCTCTCCTTTTTCAGGCTACAACTACAAGTAATTATCAATAGCTTGGTACAGTACTTGGTGGATTCTAGCACGCTCTTAGGAGAAGCCAAAAAGTGTGCTAGTGCTAGACTAGAATCGAAGCATGCCAAAATCTGATGCTCATGGGAGGTAATGACATAATATAGACTATAGATAAAATTCAGCCACCCAGTTCCTTCGTGCTGTGTTGCGGTGTGCTAGAATCCAGTGAGTATTATAATATTAAGTCAGTGGCATCCAATACAGCTAATAACATAAAGTCAAACAAAACAATATTAAAATATAAATTACTTTATTTAATCTTTAAAAAAATCAAAACTTGAAAATTTTAATATTTCAAAAACTTAGAATGGTTTAAACATCACGAGATAACATGTATGCAACAAATACATTTGTATCCTTATATATACTATTACCGTTGTTAGAATCATAAAATATAACTTAGAAACAATAACCATTTCTGGGGAACAACCACAATTATATGTATTTGAAGTTGAATCCCGAATTGCATCGCTTTTACTCCACTTCGTGAAATCATTTGTATTTTGTTATAGATGTGGGAAGTTATGACATTTAAAGAAATTAATGAAATTTTAAAGAAATTTTGTCATACTCGTACTGTAAGGGTTAAAATTAAACCAATACTTATCCTAGCAATGGCTGCCAAGATTAAGTCAGAACAAGAGGGACAGAGTAAAACAATAATAATTTAGAACTCAAGTCACCTGTGATTTCTTTTCAAGAAAATGAGGATATAAGAATAAAAATTACCAATCATTTTCTGTATAAAACTTTTCAGCACTAAAACCAGGCATGTGCGATGACTTTTTTTCCTTGGACAAGTATATATGTATATTTTTCTCATAATATCAACAAAATCATAAACCAAAGTTAGGCCTGTCTAACAGTCACAATCCAAGTGTCCCACAATTAATAAGACAACAATAGGCCCATCAGTTCTAACGACGAGACATCCACAATCAATGATTAAACTAAAATCAGGACTCCATGAAACACTTAAACACAAAACAACGCTCACAAACTTACAATCACACACACAAAAGAACAAACTGCACCCTCCCTATCACTTCACTTGTAAATGATTCTTGGGATGTTGTCATTTCTGGTCGTCCCAGTTTTCTAAACTTCGAATATAGAGGCTATCAGAAGCAAAGTACAGTTTGCTTTTCTCTATTATTAGAAGTCATTGGATGTAACCATTGAACTAGTATTGCCACCCCCCCCCCCCTTCTCTCTCTCTCTCTCTCTCTCTCTCTCTCTCTCTCTCTTACTCCTCTTGTCAGGTCACATGTCACGACGAAAGCACAATAAGACTTGCTTCTCTTCAAATTCTTCTCTTCAATTTCAGATTCATCATTATTTTTTTTTCCATTTGTTCAGACTAATGAATGCATTTTGAAGTTTGTCTAGGCAAGACTCTTGGTAACCTGGGTAAGCAGTGCTTACTATTGTGCTTCTATCGATAACACGGGCCTAACTAAAGCCATTTCCTTGAAAACATGCAATGTTACTATGTAAATCATTGATATCGAAAATGAAAATAGAAAAGCAATCATAATTTTAATAACTTCTAAAATTAGTCAATTAAAAAGTCTTTGGAAGAGGGAAAGACAAAAACTTAACACCTTTAAACACACCATACTATCAAGCCAATTGACACAACTGAATATGATGCAGTTGACTTTCGTGGAAACTAATTCGGAACTGAGGAAAATTCCTTTTACCAGTTAAATCAAGTGTGGTTTTAACCGCATAAAGGTGGCCTAGTAGAAAACTACTGTATAAATAATTTGGACAACCCCTTGTATCCCAGAATTTAAAGGAAATATACAATACTAACGTAACTAATGACTCTTACTCTTAACATTCTGCTCTCTAAGAATCAGAAAAGGTGTAAGTGCACATCTATTATTGCCATTACCTAGGCAGTTGAAGACTCTTGCTGCCATATTATTTTAGAAGGAAGGTCCCTCATTGCAGGACTCAAACATATCAGCAGCCGTTTTTTTACCCCTGACTATCCTCGGGAATGCTCTTTTGGCTGATACAATTAAGGCCTTATAATTAACAGCAGTGTATATGACTTTAAGTTTAAGGAGAGGCTTACTAAACACACGTTTTAATCTTACCTCAAAGTGTATTAGCTGCAGTTTTACACTAGAGGTGGTAAACTTCTCTTTGAACGAAGCAGAAAGATACTAGTTGTAGTAGTAGCAAGTTTGTCATCAAAATGATTTTTTTCCACCACGGGTCTTAATGCCAGAGTGGGCTTTGTCGTGCTAGAGGAGGAGTGTGTTTTTCAGCAAGGAAGTTCAAGGCCACGCCAGCACACACAGAGAGAGAGAGAGAGAGAGAGAGAGAGAGAGAGAGAGAGAGAGAGAGAGAGAGAGAGAGAGAGAGAGAGAGAGAGAGAGAGAGAGAGAGAGAGAGAGAGAGAGAGAGAGAGACGTCAACTCACAGCTCAGAAAATAGTTTTAAAAAGTAAAAATGAATGCTTTTGGCAAAAGTTGACCATTGCAAATGACAATAAAAGAAGCGGATCATTTAGTTTGATAAGCTATAATATGGGTGCATCACACATGTAAAAGCTTTTAAAAATTGTAAACTTGACTATTGGGCATAAAGAAAACTAGATTATTATTAATTTACCGTGGTATTTATATCACATCTGTAATTTTCTGTTCATATGACATATTATAGACATAGGCACTACAATAAACAAATATTTATTTTCAACATTTTTCTTCTTATACAGTGGTCTCTGTTTATAATCACGGAGCATGCTTATGGACGGATTCCGATTTTTAGTGCTAAGTAAATGTCCCTAAGTTCCCACTCGTCAAAAACATGTTTTCCCCCATATAAAAGTCATTGAATTTTTTTTCTCTTTTTTTTTTCTTTTGATGTTTGAAAGTTAGACCAATCCTTCTGTCACATTATGTGACGACATCATTCAGAAGGTTTGGGACAAGGGGTTTAAAAAATTGTGACCTGTTGATTTATCTAAATATTTCAGTATATTTACTCATAATTTAATCAAGCTTCTATTTCTCTGCACTAGTCCCGACCCTGTTCTCAACAACTGTCATATGTAAAGTTTAATGGTTTGATTACTTTTTTAACTTTGTGGCTATTGGTTCATCATCACCCCTCTCCTCATCCTATTTCTCCACTGCCTCCTCTTTTCTTTCTCATCGTATTCCTCCACCTTCAGCTCTACTCTCTGCATCGCATCAATGTACATCTAAGTTACACCCCAACAATACGACATTGGTGAGACTTGATACTGACAGAAGGTTCTTCTTCTTCTTCCTTTTAAGTCTGTAACTTCAAATTTTGAAGATTCCTTAGACCACAATATTTTTCTTTCATTGGAGATGTAAGATTATTTCACTGTCTTAATGTTGATGATATGAACAAATACAAGTGGGCATCCCCTCTTTGAGTGGCGAACCATAAACTTGGATGACTTCCTCTTATTAGGTTGAATATCACAGATGGGTAATTTAACTTGATCATTTAGGACTTTGTAAAATATTGTTACTTTGTCACGCTTTCTTCTCTATTGTTGTGGTGGTTCGAGATTAATATCAGTTTCACGCTTTTTATCTTTATGTTTTGATTTATAAATTTCACTGCTCTGTTTTGTAGTATTTGATCGATTTCTTGGATTTCTAATGCGGGTCCCAGACAGAGCTACTTTTCTTGTGTGGGTCTAACAAAGGCTTTATAGCACTTTAACTTTATTTCCCTCCAGCTGTCGTATAAGTTTCTTCTGAGGAAGCCTAAGGTAGAGTTTGCTCTTTTTCATATATTTGTAACATGATCTTTCCAATTTAGTTTGTTGGTTATTGTTACTCATAGATATGTCGCCTTGCTCACTTCTAGTGTAGTGATTTTATTTGTATTGTGTATGTTGAATGTATGATTTTTCTGTTGTTTGTGAACTTTAAAACCTGGCACTTCTGGGGATGGAATTCCATGCTATTTTCTATTTCCCAGCATTGTAAGCTATCTACGAGGGCTCTTTCAGAAATAACCGAAAAATGCCCATTGCTCAGCAACCAGTGGAGATTTTTTAATTCTGTAAACGACATGATATTCTTTATTTCCTTACGGATACTCCCAGAAATTATGAAGTGCATCATTTTGCACAATGAATTTCTAGACGATTTTAAAGATGGCGGCCCACCTTGAAACTTGGTCAAAGGAGGAAATCAGATCTGTCATACGTTTTTTGAACGCCAAAAGTCTGAATCCTACCGAAATTCATAAAGAACTTCAGAGTGTATATGGTGAGCATGTTATAAGCCGTACACAAGTCTATCACTGGTGTAATTTGTTTGAAGCCGGCCATTCCGAATTGACAGACAGGGAAGGGAGATGGCGTTCGATAACTGCGACGTCAGAAGACAATGTGAAGCGAGTTGATGAGCTTATTCGTCAAGACAGGAGGTTGAAACTTCATGAAATCGCAAGCAGTCTTGAAATTTCGGAAACTTCTGCCCATAGAATTGTATCTGATGAACTTGGCTACAGAAAAGTCAGCGCAAGATGGGTTCCTAAGCAATTGACAGACAATCATAAAGAACAAAGATTGGACATCTGCAGGGAACTTTTGAGAAGAAGCAAGAGCTCACGCAGGGTTCACGGGCATACTGCCAACGCCGGCGGAGACTTTCTCGGGTACGATGTGACTTTTCTTGACAGCATAGTCACCGGTGATGAGACTTGGTTGCACCATTGCACCCCAGAAACAAAGCAAGATTCGATGACATAGAAACATCCATCCTCACCTGTCGCGAAGAAATTCAAAGTCATGCGGTCAGCAAAGAAAATAATGGGAACTGTTTTCTGGGACAGTCGTGGTGTTATTCTGTTCGAAACCTTACAACCTGGAGAAACAATCAATGCTGCAAGGTACTGCCAAACTCTTGACAAGCTTAAGGAGGCCATTCGCAGAAAGCGCCCAGGGCAGTTGACCAACGGGGTCATTTTGCAACACGACAACGCTACACCCCACACAGCACGAGTGACGCAAGGTTGGCTAGAGAAATATGGATGGGAGATTTTGCCACACCCACCACACAGTCCAGACCTCGCACCATCTGATTATCGCCTCTTTGGGCCACTGAAACGTGAGCTGGCAGGAAAGCGCTTTGATGTCGATGAAGAGCTTGTTGACCATGTGCGGAAATGGCTACAAAACCTTGACGGAAATTTCTTCCGAGAGGGTATCTATTCCATGGTGCGGCGTTGGCAGAAGAGTGTCGACAGACTTGGCTGTTACGTAGAGAAATGAAGGACGAGTCAAGGTATGAAGACGTGCAAGAATTTTGTTGATAGCATAAAAAACGCGGATTTTACAGGCATTTTTCGGTTAATTATGAAAGAGCCCTCCTAGATTGGCTTGAAGAATTTCTGTGTCACGTTTAGTTTTTGTTGTTCGATATAGAAGGCTGTAAACAATCTCAGCTGGTTTCCTGGTGTAAGTCTTTTCTGCCAAATCATTAATGTAGATTAAGAATAGGAGGGGGCTGAGAACTGTGCCATGAGGAACACCAGACACCACTTGGTCTGACTCAGATGACTCACCATCCACGACAACTACTTGTCTTCGATTGGTCAAGAAGGACATAATCCATTGGAATGTTTTGTGAGTTTGTAATTTTTAATTTATGCTTTCTGCTAGCTTATTGATTGTTGCGATCAGTTGTATTTCACATGACCTTTTTTTTCTCCCTAAAACCATGTTGTGATTCTGTTAAAATATTATTGGCCTCTATTTGATTCATGTTAGAAAATATGACATGTTCCAGTATTTTATTGGTGATTGATGTAATAGATACTGGTCTATAATTATCTGCTTTAGTTTTTTTCGTCCTTTTTGTAAATAGGTGTTATTTGTCCTTTTTTTCCAATCATCGGGTACTTTACCTTTGCTTAGTGAACTCTGGAAAATGTGTGTCAATATAGGTGCTATTTCGTCCAAGCAGTTTTTCATTAATTTTCCAGGTATTGGTATGCCACCAGGATCAGTTGATTTGTGTTCCTTAATTCCTACTCCGCCCTCATGCTGTTCCAAAGATTCTGCCAAAACCCGCCGATTGCTTTCACTGTAGATTTCAATGTTGGACCTGATTTGCCCTTTTCATCACGTAGGTGTTAACCAATGTATGTAGTATGGATATGTTTCATGCAGAACTGATAGAATAGGTGGATGTGAACAATTCGATTGATCTGCAATGTTTATTGGAATGGTTAATTTTATCTATTCTAGCATTTAAAAAAAAACTGGCTGGAAAATGAGCATGCTTGGGTAAGTGTATAATAAAGGGGTAAATTTTTATAATAAAAGTTTTGTTTCATGTACAGAGTGTGCTCATAGTCGAATCGTTCTTAAAAATCGAATGCGTATAAATGGAGACCACTGTATAATTAATTATACTTATTATCCGTCATTTTCTGAGTCAATAACGATTTTTTCTCCTAGTGGATAGGTTACATAGGATTCATTGTCTATAGTCTCAGATTCCTCCTCTAGTGGAATTATCACAGATACATTTTCATCTTCAGTTTCTTGAAGTGTGTCAATAACAGTTGCAACATTTTCCTCTTCACTTCCTTGGAGAGTATTATTGTCAGTAAATTGAATTGTTGTAACCGAATTGATTTCTAAAAGTGATGCAAGCTGCCGCACAGCCAACTCATGTTCTGCTACAGCAGTCTCGAGGCGATCTATTGCTTGACGTCTATGAAACCACATGTACATTAAAAGGTAGGAGATGATTCCTCCGATCGTTAAATAATACAATCTTGTTACAATTTTGTAGATTTTGTCAATACCACCAGACCAATCACTATGCCCTTTGGGAATAATATATATGAAATAAGAACTGATAGTTTGTTTTTATCTTCACATCAAACATATTAAAAGTACAGTCCACTCTGGATAACCACAACACCTTGGGATCAGCGGAAATGTTGCGATTAACCGAAGTTGAGTTTCCTGTCCGCGGTTGCAACATTTTACACATATATATGCTAAACTCAAATAAATAGTTGTAAACAAAGTTCTTAGTCCACCACAGACATAGCAATTTGATTGAAACAAAAGCCACATGGCATCCCTGTATTCATTTTCACAAGCAAAAGCAGCTCTGGTGCAAGCCGACATCTTATTCAGATTTGATTCACATTCACTCTTTGGTTCTCAACATTTGTAAGAGTCAAAGAGATTAGCCGTGAAGAGAGACAATAAGCTTTTACCAAACTCGTTTGTCACAATGCTCAGGATAACGCTCATTCTCTCTTTACAACTGTCATTGTCTACTTGTAAAATCTATGCCCAGCCCCCTTATGGCCACAGATGACATCACAAACCAGTACTACAAAGCCACGCCCTCTTTTGTCTCAAATCGAATGGTGACACACTACATTAGCATTAAATCCCACTCACTCTCAATTTTTCAACCTGTCACGATTTCTTCCATAATGAAATTAAATCATGATATTTTGTTTGACTGATTTATTGAATTTACCACTTTTTAGGACGAAAATTTGTTGCGATTAACCGAAGTTTGTTGCAATTAACCAGTGACTTTTATATAGAATTAATTCCGTTTCTTGGGAAATGTTCCGATTAACCGAGTTGCGATTATCCGGAGTGGACTGTATTATCTAAACTGGGAGATTGGTTTCAATATGATTGTATTGATTTTGATGATTTATCATTTACTTTACAGCTATGGGGTTATCCAGGTGTTTGTATATTGAAAATATCATAACATTGCTTGCTACTAATTTTCGTATAGCAGGATTACATATTTCTGGCAGCCTATGCATAATCAAAAGATTAACTTATATTTCTCATAAATTTGCGAATAATGGGTCTTAAAAAAAAAAAGAAAATGGAACTTAAGCCATTGAATGTCAAATACTATAGTCACTGATTTTAATTAGTTCAAAAGGAAATCTAATTTTAAATTCATGATAGTGAGATTTTGAATACGATATGACAAAGAGTATACATATTAATAACACAAAAAGAAGAAGAAAAAGAAACTGAAATAAAATTCTAACCAAAAAACCCCCCAAAAAGCAATTAAACAAAAAACAATCAAATAAATCAACATCAACAAAGTCAGAAACTAAAATAAATATCAACTTAATGAAGTGACATATTTTTCTTTAAAAAATAAATACTTATAGCAGCTAATGCGAGTAACTTCATTCTAAATACACAAGATATGCACTATTGATGAAGGGTTTTACGGCGCTTGCAACACATTTGGGTCATATCAGCACCAGTAAAAAGTAAGAGATTGGGATAGTTAAAAGTTTTAGTATTACAATTAAAGCAACCAAGAAAAAGTAAATACTCATGTCTTGTCTTATTTTTATGAATATCCATTTCTATGAGTAATAACAAACTTTTCCTCTAAAATGTTGGTTAAATAATCCGAAAATGGAAGGAAAAATCTGAATTAGACCAAAGTTGGCCCCAAGAAAATTTGTATAAGTGAAATGTTGATTAAAACGCTGCCAATTCAATATATGTCATTGCTGCTCTGTGATGAAAACATAAGCAATTGATATTGATAAAATTTTTGGCATCTTCGGATTCAAAGATATACGCTGTTTACTATTTATTTTAAAAATAAAAACAACTTATTGACAATAATTACATTGTTACAATCTTAGGAAGTAAACTTCGATAAGAATATTTCTTTCTTTCTTTAAAAAATTTTTTTTTTTTTAAATCAAAAGTTCAAAATTATATCACATGCTTCTTTTTCTAATAAATTAGACCCTGGAGTTTAAAATGCAAAATATCTTTTTATTGTTGTTGTTGTTGAAAAGAGAAGTGAAAAAAAAAAAGGAAAGAACATCTAAAGAGAAGTGAAAAAAAAAAAAGAAAAGAACATCTAAATATTTCTGTGTTCATTGGGAGCAGAGCTATCTACCCCGACTTCCCTTTTTTTTCTGAGTCATGATGATAGAATACAAAGTAGGAAGTTTTGTGTACAATAAAACGAAATGGAAAACATCTTAAATAATAAAGATCTTCAACGTTTTTCAATAAAACCCCATACTCTAACACATTGATATCACATATTAATAATCACCCGATGAAAACTTGTTTTGGAACAAAATTCTAGTCCAGATTGACTCTAACAATTTGAGATGTCAAAGATACACGTATCGAATATGAAATGTCATCAATCTTGTTCCACATTCATTTTATGTTCTGAGTCTCTGTATACCACACTGAATAACAAAGTTGAAATTAAACTTAATAAAACCAATGTACTCAATAAAAAACGCAGGTTCTTGAACCACTGTGGATAATCTTGAAACTTAGCATCGATATAACCAGCAAGGGCAATGCCAGAAATCATGATAGGGAAGGCATTTACACTAGGATAGGCAAGAACACCAATCCAACCAATCAACGGCAAAGAAATGCTATAACCAAGTGATTTCATGTTCGATTTATCTGGTGTTTTCAGTTCATTTCCCCAAGCAACTCCGCCTAGAAAAGATAAAATACAAGCTCCATAAACCAATTGTATTTGAGCTAAAATTGGATAATAGGTGGAGGTCAGAAACATATAAATAGGAACTGAAGTGAAAGGAATAAGTCCACTGATTCCAAACAACATGTATGGTGCAGGAGTGGAAATTAAACTACGTAAACTGAAAAAGTCAAAAAACGAAATTTTTGATTTTATAAGATTACCTTCATTGCGTTTTATACAATTAAAGGCAGAAGTTGAGAACTTAATGCTTGGTTGTGAGCATTTCAATGACTGAAATATTTTCAGTTGTTGATGTTGAGTACTGCCAGTTTTAAGATATTGATTTGATCTGTTGGGTGGTCGATGACATTCTTGATTTGGTTCTCGACAGGTTTTATCAAATTGTGTGGATGTCTTTGAAAATAAACGAGAAAGAGCTGGTCTTAGATGTGTTAGCTGGCAAAATTTTGATCCAGTAGCCATAGGGTAGTTCATCAACAGTTGAAGGGCCATGATGATTTCAATTATCTAAATGAAAAAAGAAAAAAAATAATTTTCCATTAGGTAAAGTTACTGTTCATAAAAGCTAAAATTCAGAAATTATGTGGTTTATAATAAATTTATAAAAATTTAAGTGTTCAACAGGATCAATTAAAAAAAGCCAACCCCAACAAACAATCTACTTATTATTTTCAAGTGGACAGACCAACTTTTGCTCTGTTCCATTTACAGTGCAACCTTTCTATAAAGATATTGCCAGGACCAGAACAAAAAGTTATAATGGAGCAACATAAAAAATGGGAAGGGAGGGGGTGGGGAGGTGGGGGGATACCAAGAATGCAACAGTACGATATCTGGTCCAAGGAAATAATCAATCTCTATTTTGGGCCAAATTAATAGTTCTATGGACTATATAATGCATATAAATCATGCATGTCTATAACGGGGAAATATTTCTTGGAACACAGCAACAACAGCGGTGTAAGTTACGGTAAGTTACAAGTTTAGTACCCAGTTGAGAAAAACTACTTACTCAAGAAGAAAAGAGGCACACATAACTTATTGGAATGGAGATGAGGTGGGAGTGGCCAAATTGCAGTTATTGTATGTACTATTGACATCCCTCTGTGTACTTTGTGTATTCACAACAACGCAATAAAAGGCTAGTGAGAGGCGATTGACTGACCGATCACCATATTGATAACAGTATGTTATGCATTGAGTGAGGGATGTGCATCTCGTGACTGATTAGGTAACTATGCCCAATGAGAAGTGAGGTGGTGAAGAGCTCTATGACTATGTGAGCTCTATTTGAAACCTGAAGCTAGGACTAGGACTGTGCGCTACTTGAGTTTTGAAGTGCACAGTGAATGTCAGTGGAATGGGTGGACAGCAGAGGAAAGGAAGAAGGTCGAATTAACTGTTGTATAGTTCCAACCCACCTTGTGCCCTGAAGTAAGTGGTAGAGGGGGTGAGGTATGGTGATTTCGGGAGGGGAGGGGGTGGGGGTGGGGAGTTACAGGAATGGAAATCACAGTCATTTCATCTGATTTATTCAATTAGGAAGGTAAATCGTTATTTATTTAGGGATGTAACTTGAAAGGTGTTCCTTGTGTTTTGGATTGTTTTTTAATTTGGCCCAGTATTGCTTCCCTTCAATTCCTTATGCATGGATACAACAGGAATTTGCTACAACAGGGATTTTTTTGCTTTTCCCACTATCCCCGTTGTATCCAAGTTCCACTGTAATTGTTGCATTACTTCAAATGGATCTTTTTTTTTTTGTGTTCAGATGTCGTTTGCATAAATTTTTAAAGGCTTTCAATGTTTTGAGTTGAGATCTCTGTCTGAAATGTGTGCATTGTTTGCAAAACGCATTCGAAGAATTACATGGGACAGCTGGGAAAGTTCGTCGAATACGTGAACACGACTGTAAGACAAGAGACACAAACTGTGATGTAGCCTACTGTACAAGTATCAAAGCTATGCGCTGAGATAAAATACTCATAACATCCACAAGCCAGATATAACGTGCTAGCACACAAAACTATGTGTAACTTTAAACGTTTATAGTCTGATTGATACAATTTAGTGAGAACTAAAGAGCTTGAGTGACTTCAATTTCGTTCATTCTATAATATTATCTCAATTTTTGTGCATCCTGGTCTCGTAGATTCATGCTTTTTTGTTGGCAAAATAGTAAATATCATTCACTCCTGGGTTACTGCCTTCGACAAACAAAACACACACTACCACGCCATACAATACAGCATGCGGGATGACATAGTAGGATGTGTGGGAAGCGGTAAGAATAGAGCGGGGATGGGGGGCGGAATTGTTTACACACGTACCCTTCATAAAACTCTAGCCCGAGACCATGGCTATCCGGTGCTTGAAAAATAAGCAAAGCGTTGTAGGGTGCTGCAATGCAATTAAATCATCAGTGTCAACATACAATATTGTGATAGATATACTCACATATTGTGGGTCTGATTGTTTCGGGTCAGGCAAGCACTTAAGATGGCTATGCCTTTAACTGGCCAAAATAGGGGAGGCCTTCCTAAAGCTCCTCGTATTTTTTTCAATTTGTATTTTCACCGTGGATTTTTTGACATGCTTATTTGTTCAATTTGCCAATATATAGTAGCATTTTAAAAACTCTAGAACAAACCTTGATCATTGATAGATTAGTGAAAGTTAAAATTTTGCCATTGTTATGGTTTTCCACCACCATTTTGTTTGTTAAGTATTGAAAGCAGTCCTATTTTTTTTTTTCTATTAGGGTTTGCTCAAGGTCAGAGGATTTTTTTTCTATTAGGGTTAGTCATAAGTCTTAGTAAAGGTGTTAGGGTGTTTGTTTGTCCTATTAGTAGGGTTAGTTAAAGGTACTAGGTTTTATTTTTCTTAAGGTTAGTTGAGGGAATATGTTGTTTCCCATAGCACGGGGAGCTTTCGGAAGGCCTCCCCAAAACTATTATAAGGCGGTGTAACAAATTAAAAAAAAAAATGAAAAGTGAGTTTTTGTTAGCGGTGCTCAAGGAAATAAATGATTCCATTGGTTGAGCTATTGAATACAATTCACAGTAATCAACTTTTTTTTTTCATGATCGTCGTTTTGTTTGATGACTTGAATTCTTAATTAATTTTTTTCGTGTGGTCAGTTTCAGGCGGCTACAGCACAACGGAACTTGCTCTTTCTCTCTCTTGGACTCTTAGTGGCCAGCGTGTTGGTCGTAAGTCTAAATTTAGTTCGACGAAACCGTTCGTGGATGCCGTGAAAATATTACTAAGACAATGAAAGATATAATTTGGGAAATCTGACATTGCTCGTCGAACCCGTGAATTTATCGAATGCGTGTAAATGTAAAACGGTATTGTATGTTATGTACAAAGTGCAACAGCAGAACAACAAATTCAAAGCTCCGCATTTTTTGCCGCATAAAAGTTTGTCGTTTCTGGCATAATTTCCCTTTATTAACAAATTTTGGGGGCATAATTTGTTGAGGGGGGGGGGGGGGGGGTTGGCATTTTCCTGGAGGGACAGTCTAATAAAGCGCCTGAAAATGAATAATGCTTGATGCCAGTCTTGTTCCCTAGCACTACATGCGTGACCAAAGACAGTCTCAGGATATCTGCCTCAGAACATTTCACAGCGACAATCTGAAAGATAGCATTTTTCCCATACAAACAAATCAATTCAGATTTAAAGAAAACGATATTTTTAAATTGACATCTCGTGTTCGGCCGGCCCTGGGGTTTGGGTTAGAGTTAGAATTAGAAAGAAGAGGGCATGGAGTTGGAGTTGGCATCGATTGAAAAATCTCTCCAACTGATTATGTTGAAAAGAGAATTATGTTTATCACTTCAAGCGACACAGGCCGTTTGATTTTATTACCTAAAGAATCTTTGATGCCTCGGCGAGTTGTAACAGTTAGCGAACTTTCCACCTTTACTACACAATTAAAGGCGCTCGGCTCGAAGGTTGTGGATAAAATAATGTGGATAGAGAGGTTGTCTCTTCGTATCCAGTTTGTTATTTGTTATTGTTTCAGTTAAAATTTTGCAGTAATCTCCCTTGCCAAAAGTTTGCCAACCCAAGACGTCGCGAACAAAAATTGCATTAACCAATAAAATCAAATCTCACTTCTTTGAACCTCCTGTATAGCCAATCGCGTGAGCTCTTACAAAATACCTAGGAATTTGCGAGCCCCGTCGCTCAAGTAAAACTGTGTGAGTCTCAGTGTTTCAACATCGGCATTTGACGTCATGTCGGTGGAGAAACTTCCCAGATGCCTGTGCGTCGACGGCAAACTTCTCAATACATGGAAGACGGCAGCCATCCTGTTGGCAGAACGTCTATCATTCAGAGGGCAGAAAAAGGCCAAATTGGGTGATCTTGGTTAGCCTGATGACCCTAACGCCCGGCCAAATTAAAGATAAGCTGACAAATGCCCTCGATGACGACAAAAATGTAAGTGCAATGCTTATCACAAGGTAATTTATGGAAAAAAATGATTGTCAAAACCTGTGCTCATGGTGTTCAATGTCCACCATTAGCCCTTTTACGCTGGGAAAGGCAAACGAATGGAATGTGTCGAGCACAGGTGAATCAGTGATGACAATTGTCCAGATTATTTTGTATGGATTTTCTTCAGCATAATAAATGGTTATTGTCAATTACCTTAAGGTCACGATGAAAATGAGGTAAATAGAAAAAGTCTGGTTTTCATCGTGTTTATATTCTATTTATTCGCTCCATCAATATCAATCCCAGTCGTAACAACACAACACACACCTAGTGTGAGTGCACACAATTCGCACGTTTTCAAGGCACACGTCTTCATTTGTTTTTGTCCTAATGGCTAATGGGGGTTAATTCCAAGTCCTACGTCTACACTTACACTTACATTGTAAACAGCAAAGTACTAAAGCAAGCCTCGCCATAGCTTTGATGGGGACTAAAAGACCAACCCTTTCACTTTCACTACTTATGGCATGGCTATGGAAGGCTGCTGATTATAATTCTAGTTATTGCCAGACACTGAATGTGGTAATAAGAAAAGGCCAGGCTTTATATTATCAAAGTGGTTATTCAGAGTCGACTCTGGATAACTGTAGGCAGTTATTCAGAGTCGACCCTGGATAACCATGTGTACATATATTTAGAGCCAAGTAGCCTATCGAGATGAGTTTCTTTCAATTTGATACCAGTTTACTACAGTTACTTTGTATTTTAGTGCCAAATTCTTAAAACTTGGCGATTTTTCAACTTCAGTTGCTTATAAATAAGAATCTTTAATCAATTGCAAAACATATTCCATCAACAAAACAAATTTAAATTAGCCTATAAACAATCATTTCTTAAATCGATCAGTCTAACTTATTATCTCTCTAAATGATATCCATAAACATAATATGAAGATAGAAGGGTGGTTGAGAGAGAGAGAGAAATTAATGAATTGATTTTTAATTTTTAAAAAAATTGTTTTATAATTAGACACAAGTTGTAATGAATTCTATTAACAAATTCAGAACATTCGAACAAAAACAAAACAATAATTAAAAAGGAAGAAAAAAAAAGACACGTTTATAAAACTTATAAAATCGCCAAATTAATGTACTATCGTGCTACAGCTAAAAAGTACACAAATATTTACAGCCATTTGCTCCATCCCCTTCCCTTTCGATTATCTTCCCATTCATGGCCACCATGTGTCTTGTGCTACTTTTGACGTTTGGCGCCACTGTGTCAAGACTAACGTAGTCACAATTGTGACCAGTACATGCAAATATGACTTATGTCAAAGGTTTATAGTCTATTTTAGGGAATCAGTCACCTTTTGGGGGGGGGGGGGGGGGGGGGTCTTGGAAACATCTCATGAATTCTGTATTGCTTGTCAAAACGCCATGGGACCCACTTAAACTTAATGGTTTTTGTTACGATTATAATGCGCATTTGTCTTTAGCAAATGGGTGTCAGAATGTTCATAGGTTTGTTTTCAGATTTTCCAAGAGAATATTGTCATTGAAGCTGAAATGTTAAAAATGTCGATACAAAAGTGATTTGAAACTTTCTCTCACCCGTGCCGTCATGCTTAGAAATACATGTTTCAGTCATGCTATGGGGGTACCATTTTTATTTTTTTTTTACATAGGCCTGGTTTGGTAACTCCAACCACTAACAATAATTTTTACTCCACTGCTTATAAAACGGATACATGAAGACGCTCATTTATAATGAAAAATTGTGTAGGCTATGATGGATATTATGACTTGTCTTTAAAGTTGTTGGGGTTTCTAAATCCAAAAGTACATTCAATGCACCAAAAGTACATTGTCTGAGATTACAATTGAGTGTCCAAGCAATAAAGCAATTTTTTTTGGCTTTTGAAAGAGTGTCAAACCCTTAATGCGGTTGAGAGTTTAGAAAATTCATATGCCCCAAGCAGTTGGTATATTTTTGGATTTGAGTATCAAATATCTTGCCACAACTTGGCATAAGATATGGTGGATCTTGTAGCATGGAAAACACACTAGTCTATAATCCACTTTTGAGCTTTTGAATTTTTAAGTTGAGTTTGGTTGGAGTCTGTATTTATATAGATGACATTTTAAAATTTTTTGTTTGTTTTAAGCTATTAGATATAATTGTGTCATAATTTTTGTTTTATTATTGTTTTGTTTGTTTCCACCCCTCACCCCTTAATCAGGTTGTTGATGAGAAAGAAGTTGAAGAAGTACTTACACTTCTGGAGGCCAGTACCCTCACGAAAGAAACTCTCGAAGTAAGTTGGAAATTTTATGATTTTATGTCTTCCAGAAATGTTTCTTTTCTTTTTTATTTTTCTTTGTTATGAGTTTTGACCTGTAAATCGAAAGAATACATGGAGTACATGGTTTTCTTTATGATTAGTTTATTTTTGTAGAACATTGCTTTTTTTCTCCTCAACTTGACCCTCTTAAAAATAATTGACACGTGTATACATTACTTTTTGCAACTCATGGTAATTTTTTCCTTTCTCTCGTGTATATGCGGACATAGCAATTTAAATTCCAACCGTAATTTAGTGGTCACCTACTCTGAGGAAATGAGCATTTTAATTGGCACAGCCCTCTGTGGACGAAGTTTTTTTGTGATTTTTCAGATTTATTACCTGATGCATCTTTTTGCATTATATTATCAGTGATGATAATCTTCCGTAGAATTCTGGGATTTTTGGATTTTCTCAGAAATTTTCTGCTGATTTTGCCCTGTCAAACATTTTCCCCTGATAAAAGCTGAGGTCAACTGGTGGATCCGTAAAAAGAATCACTATCATGTCTTTTGTCATATTTTGACACCTGTGCTCATGCATGAATTTTGGTGACACTCCCAATTTTATGGCGTCAATCTAGACCAACTGGCACCAGACGTCATTGATGGCAGAAAAGGAAGGGGTGATGGAGGGGATAAATGAGTCTAGACTTTATTTGTAAGTAGGTCAACCAAGGTAGTACAGTTAGAGGTGGGTTCTCTCTCTCTCTCTCTCTCTGTCTCTCTCTCTCTCTCTCTCTCTCTCTCTCTCTCTCTCTCTCTCTCTCTCTCTCTCTCTCTCTCTCTCTCTCTCTCTCTCTCTCTCTCTCCTTTCTCTCTTTCCTTTATCCTTATATATCCTCTATCAATCTTCATGTTCTTTATAAACGTTGTCTGGTTATGGACAGATAATATTAATTTATTACAATTATAAGGGGTGCTCAACTTAGTTGACTCTTTTTACCTTTGTTTTTATTGTTTTACAATTTTAATTTGTGACAGATACTTGAGTCTTATTTGTTAGATCCGTAACCACTGGGCTACAGTAACAAAGATAAAACAAGTAAATACAAATGCTTTCAGGTCTTTTGACCAAAAGTTTATTTTAAATCTCTTGAATATAAGGTATGTATTTAAAATTGTTTTATGGAAAGGACAGTTCATTATAACTTAACATACCCTAAAGTACGTTATATCTCTACTATATTAGGAATGGATGTGCACAAGTAGTGGTATTATAATATACAAAACATGATATTTTTTGCAATGATTTTGAATCTTTACTTTTAAGAATGGATATGCACAAGAAGTATTTATTAATATGATTTACAAACCTATGATATATTATGTTATGATTTTGAGTTTGACCAATGGACCGATACATTTTCCTCCTTTTTGACAAATTGCCATTATCATCACTGTATTATATACAGTATTCAGCAACTGAGTGTGAAAGGTTTCAGTTTTAGAATGTTTGTTCAGTTTTTAATTTGTGGATACATGACACATAAAAAGCTGTTAAAACTAAAAATTTAGGAATAAAGGCCCAGTTTTTTTTGATTCAGTATGGTACCACTTGCTGATTCCATGATATAAAGCTGTCAGAGTAATTACCCAGGGTTAGGGGAGAACACTCTGTAAGTAATAAGTTGCATTTTAATGTTAAACTTATTCTTCATCTTAATTACAGTGACCTCCATTTATAACCACTCTGGCTACAAGTACAAGCTCGATCCGGCTATAAGCATGCTTGGGATGCGAATCTGAATTTTTACTTTATAAATTTATCTCTCTATAGACAATGAAATTGACGTCACTCACCTATTTATAACTAAGATGAAAAATACCATTTTTAAAATATAAAAGATTGATAGGGTTGACACTAATAATAGGTATGGTGCACACCAGTCGCCATTGTATCTCTTAGTCCTTCCCTTGCACAAAACAATTAACACCTCAGTAATGAAATGGACAATGCACGTCCTTTATAGTATCTTTTGAAACAAAAGGCGGGGTCAGCAGCTCATTAAATGGTGGGGGTGTGTAAGGCATGCTGTCCACTTGTGGTAACGTTGACAGCGTGCTGGAAGCCTTTTGAGAGTAGGGAGGGTTCAGACTGTCACCAGATGGGGTCATAATTAATTGTCCATCAAGACGTTTTGATGACCACAGCTTGTTTACAGAGGTCTTAATTAAACATGTTTGCAATGGGAGGAATGAAGACAAGGTTCACCATACTCTTTGTTTGCGACTTCTATTTAAAGCATAATATAAAGGTCCAGTAATTTGGTAAATACATTAAGTGTCCCAAGTCTCCCACTCCTCCCCTATATATATAGTTTCCAATCTCACACCTAGACAACCATACATTTTTTTTCATCTTATGACCTTCAATGGGTTTAAAACGTTGCTTGACAAGAAAGATGATGCCTGGTTTCTGCCTTTTGAAATTTGGTCACATGGGTGCCAAATACAAAAATATATGCAGGTACAAAATGTGTGTTTGTCCGTTGCTTAAGTGTATGGGTTGACTCATTTTTTACTTATTTTTCTTTCTTTTAGCAAACCCGTCTTGGTCGAGATATCAACCATGTCCGCAAAACCGTGCAGAATCCATCGATTCGGAAAAGAGCTCGTAACCTTGTCAAGTCATGGCAAGAGCTTTTACCTCAAGGCTCACCTCAGGTTGCCAATGGTCAACATCCTCGAATCAGTCCCGGTCTTTCACCTGCTTTAAGCAAAAGTGGTACTCCCAATAAATTTGTACCGTCACCAGCCCTTGTTCACTCTCGTTCTCAATGTTTGAAGGTCTTACATGTCAAAAGTCCTGCTGCTCAGACTTCAAGACAGCCACTTCCATCATCAAAGTTGGCATCTCAAGAAAATAGTAAATCCAGACCAGGTATCAGGGTTAAATCACCTGCGTCTAACCACACTCAAGGTGCTCATAGTATTAGTGTCAATGAAGGCTCAAATCTTAGTTGGCCTGGCACACCACCATCCAATCTGAGTGAAAGTAGTCAGGACAGACTCATGAATGAGCATGTCCAGGATCCTCCAACTTCGACGAGAACAAAGAATGGTCAGGCTGGTAGCAGTAAACGAAATTTCAATTTTGACCAAAAACAGACCAATCATTCCATCAGCGAGTCATCAAAATCAGGAAGTAGAGTTTCTGATCAAAAAGATTTGTCAAAAACAAATGTTGCAAATAGAAAACGGACACGTCAAAGTATGGCTAAGGATGAAGCCAACAATTCTTTTTCAGAACTTTTCGATTCCAAACATCCTCGTCTCATTCAAAATCCTAGTCTTTCAATGCCCGTTTCAAGCAAGAATGATGTGATAAATGGCTCTGTTGTCAGAAAAAATAGCTCCAAAAATTCGTTTTCTTCAGATATCTCTACTTCAGATAAAATGGTTCCACCTGTTGCTAAAACCAGTATCCAGGACCA
This sequence comes from Berghia stephanieae, assembly GCF_034508935.2. Lineage (NCBI taxonomy): Eukaryota > Metazoa > Mollusca > Gastropoda > Nudibranchia > Aeolidiidae > Berghia > Berghia stephanieae. The sequence continues at coordinate 123,577,899 of NC_088360.1, forward strand.
AACTGATGCTCTCTCTCAGTCAAATCAACGATTAGCCCTCTTAAGGCAAGAAAGTTGTGATTCACGCATTTCTGTTTCGTCTTCAGATTCTCGTAAATTGGGAAGAGTCAAAACCACAGAGCAGATTATTGAAGAAATGCAAAAAAAGTCTGCTTTGCCTGTAGGTAATCATGTGATTGCTCAGATTAGAACTAATCAAATTAAAAAAGAAAGTGATGCACAAAAGGAGGTTGTACCTACAGGTGCAAAGAAAAGGGGTAGGAAAAAGAAAAATCAGAATTTAGATCTGTTAAATGCCGACCATGCATCTGGCAATAGACTCGCACAAACAAAAAATGAATACATTGAACGATTTCTTCAAACATCTGTTGCACCAACTCCAGGAGAGGATGTGTATGAGCCTCCTATTCCCACTTCTCAGCAAGAATCTCTGGAGGATCACCCAATAGCTCTAGGTGCTTGTAGCTCCAATTTTTCTCAGTCATCCTATGACAATGGGTTTTCATCTTACTCGGGTCGTCAAGACAAGCCAGATTCTGGACCATCAGCTAGTCCTCCAGAAGCTCGAGAAATTAGTGTCACTTCTGGTCACTTACCATCCTCATCATATGCACCACCGGATGTCAACGCTCCTCCCTCTGAACGTCTCTCTGAGGCACAAATATTATCTCAGTTACCTCCTATCGACTTCGACAATATTGATTGGTCAAGTGGAGATTATCCACCTCCACAACCAGCTCCTGTTAATGAGGAGATGGTTACTAGACTGCATATGGAAAATATGGAAGGGGTGAATGGAACTTATGATAGGGATGGTCAATTTAAGTCCTGGGCTGAAATGCTGACAACTGATTCTGTTTATGATGAACCACTATTTATTTTGCCATATGTGATGCCAAACTAAAGGGAGAAACATTAAGTCTGGTATTTGTTGTGAATTCAGTGATGGAGAGGGATGATTTGTAAGGTTATTAATTGTGTGAATGATAAGGTTTTATCTACAAGACGCAACTCAGAGGGCTAAGTGCATCTGGATGCATTAGTTGTAACCAAGTAGATAAGATTTCTCATTGTCAATCTTTTTCCTTATTCTTGTTGAAAGAGTATGTTTGTTTTTTACGAGTTCTCATTATATTTAAGTTCATAAGAATCATGATAAATTTGGTTCATGCAGAGATGCGTAATGGATTGGTTGAGGAAAAAGTTGACAATAGAATTAAGCCATTAATTGAAATCAGATTTTCAAGCTGATTTTACATACATTTTAAAGCAATATTGACATTAAATTGTTGAGAAATGTTGTCCATGCTTGTTTTTGTGTCGTACAATGGCAATTTTGAAATCAAACTTGGTTGTTTGATTACCGTTGTTATACCATATAATATTCATTTTATTTTGTTAAAAAGTACATTGGCAGTAATGAGAAATGTTCTCTAAAAGCTCATAAAGTTTTGTGATTTAATGAGCTCACAGGTCCAAGAGGGGCTAATGAATTATATAAATTAATTTATGCTTTTTCTAGAATATCTATACCCGATACCTCAAAAAAAAAAAAAAAAAGATAAGTAAGGAAGGACAGATGGTAATATGACATTTTATTTTTCATTGAATAATTGTACAATCTCCTTTGAGGTAAACAAAACAAAACTTCTTGTCGTGTGTGGTTTTGAATAATATAGCAGGAGGGAATGCCATACATTTATTATTACTTTGCCTTTGTTCTTTACAGATAACATATATATTGTCTCTAAAGAATGATGAGTTAATTAAATTGCTGCACCCAGGAGTAAATATGGTACACTCACAAGACTGTTTTTTCGTGCTGCCAATGAAGCCCTTTGTTGTGGGTGAAAATCACCGTAGGATAGGATATCTGCCAGTTTCTGTTAGTTCACATTTGCTCTCACGTCTGTCCTATATCATATTTCTTTATGTCCCTGTTTTATGAGACTGGCTTCCGGATGGGGTATTTTGACCTTCCATGGTGGACAGGTCACTTGCTGCGTCCTATCCTCCTATATGTTTTCTGAGTTGCTTTTGTCTTGGTATGAGATTAACTTGGTTTTATCCTGGCTCTTGCTTAAAGGGAGATGGTCAAATGTATAGTGATAGTTTTGGGAGGTGTAATTTTTTTTCTTTGGCTTCTTCATCATCTTCATAGCGATGTTGCCTCATTGCCTTCTTCAGTGGACCAAATATATGAAAGTCTGAAAGTGTCCCTGGTGAATTAATGAGGGTGAGATAGCGTTGTCCATCAAAATGATGCAATTGCTTCCCTTTTCCTGGCACTTGTGCTGGGTGGGGATCCTGACCTCCCATAGCGGGCAGGGAGGTCCATACTGTGTCCTCTATCCCCTTATATCTGTTTTCCAACATGCTTTCTGTCTTTTTCTTGGAATGAGGTTACTTGGTTTTATCCTGGCTGGGAGGGAAACAGTCAAATGCAAAGTTATTGTTTTGGGAGATGATATTTTTTTTCCTTGTAAATCATCTCTCTGTTATGTATTATTATATTTGTTAGTTATAGTGTATAATGTAAGCATTTGAGTGTATTCCTCTCTGTTGGATTTTGTGCTTGTGTCCGGATGAGACTTATAGGTGATCTCAAACTAAGTACATTGGTGGTATGCTCTTGGAATCTACATCTGATCCCTATTTGTTCCCAGTTCCCCTTTGTCTTGCTTTTTCTTTTAATTGTAATTCTAGAACTTTTTACTATCCCCTTTTCTTGCTTTTTACTGGCGCTAATATAACCTAAATGTGTTGCAACCGCCGTAAAATCCTTAAAAACAAACAAACAAACAACTGGCACTTGTGTTTGGAAGGGCATTTTCATGAAGAAACAATACTCGTTCCATCTCCTTAGCCGGTTTAACTCGAAGAATTCTTGCTTTCAGTTGCTTCAAGGTCTATTTGTACTGTTCAGAGTTGACAGTGGCTCCCTGTGGAAGGAAATCAAATATTACATTTCTATTGTCCCAAAACAGTGTTGGCATAATTTTACCAGCTGATTTCTCAGCTTTGAAGTTTTTTGTCTTTGGGGAAGATGGTATCGTCATTCCAATGATTGTCACTTTGAATCAGGTTCAACACACCTGTAACACTGCATCGACAAAATGCCTGAGTTTTATAGACTTTACCAATTCGTTTACAAATGTTACTTGAGGTGTCTTCTTTGAAAACAAGAAATTCAATGACAGCCTCCTGTCGCTGAAGGACATCCATGGGAGTGCCATTTTGAACTATCATAAACTAATACATATGTGAGCCAAATATGACGACACATGAATAAGAAATGAGCTCAGGAGATTTGTCCCATTACTGTTTTACTCACCCTCATAATAATGTAATGGTGACACTTAATTTTTTTTTCCTATATTTTTACATTCAGAGAAAATTTCTCCATGATATTAACCAAGTTCAAGTAGCATCATTTTCCACTGCAGTTCAGACTATTTTATTTACATAAATAATGCTCAAGAAGTGATGGAATTGGTGAAATATTTACCAAAATATATTAAGAAAAAGTTGGTCTTTTTATTTTGGGATACAGACTACACAAATACAGAGGACCTCTGATAGTTAGATATGTAGTTATAGTGGCAATTGATTCATTTATGTAGCAATGAATATCCCGCACAAATCTTTGGGCCTCTTTTTCGCTCATGAACTGCCCAAATTCGCGACACAATATGGGACGAAGCCGTTCTGTACATGCTATTTAAAAAAATTAATTACGACGCTGTTTATCGATGAATATGACTGAAAGTTGGCACACAGTTAGAAAAGAGGTCATTTTAGATTAAGTCAAGCGACAAAACTCGTACGATTACTAGAAAATTAAAAATAGATTTTTACAATATTTCTAAAACTACAAAGATGAGAGATTTTGTCGCTCATAAGCTTATATATGCACATTTCTTCTATTTATATAAATTTCATTGGATTATGATAGTACTTTTCCCGTATTCTCACAAAACATCAACCCAATTTGCATTTCAATGAGTGAAAATATGGAGACGGCCATTTTGCTCCCCCATCGCGCGACACGAATATGACTTGAGCGAGGCAAGGCTGCCAGATGGCCAGACTTTTAACCTGACCAAATTCGACTCCAATAGTGGCTAAATAGAAAATCATATGGCTTTCACTATTAAGACTTGCCCACTTAAAATGAACTAAATTTTAACAATCAGAAAATTGAATCGACTAGGATAAATGTCACCGAGACAAAAATAGATGAATAACATTTAATAAGAGAAACAAAATTATATATTTGGCCACACATACTAGAAATAACATAAGCCATGGCCTCACAGGACTGATTGATAGTAATTTAGCAGGCATTTTTCGTGTCATTTATATGGGTTTTAGACACAAAATTACAATTCGGAAATGTTGCAAATGATCAATATTATGTATATTTTAAAACGAAATTATAGTTGACCCTAGCCATACAGCTCTAAAACTATACAAGTTAGAACTCTTCTGATGTCTTCATCATATTTTCTGATAATTTTGCCATAAAAGTTTCAATATCTAATTCCACGTATTAAACGAGATACGCGGGTGGTTGGATGGGAGCATCACCCTTGAATCGTATACCTATGATGTTCGCATGGGTGTACGATCCGATAGTGATGTCGTTCCTTCTTCTCTTTACTAGCCTATCCTGCTTCTTTGGTTTGTGATTGTATTTTTGACAGGGGATATTTTTTTTTTCTGTAAATCTTCTGCCTGTTTGTTCTTGGTTATTTATAATTTAGCTTATGATATCTTTAGGTTATGATTTTGATTTACATTTGTACTATTTTTGTTAGATTGCTTGTTTTTTTGTTTCAGCGGTCTCTCATATAACCTCAATTGTGTTGGAAGAGACCTAAAGCAACAAACAAACAAAAATTAAACGAGATACAGCTACAAACCAGAATAAAACGCAGAGAAAGCGTCCCATATTTTCCGTATTTTTTTCTCTTTGTGAGTCATCCAAATAAATGACACCTTTGAAACTGCATAACTTTATATATTAATGGATTTTCAAAATTCAAAAAGATTTTTACTCAGTGGAGATGGGGCGATTTAAGAGTAGTATTTCCTACAAAAATGTTCATAGTCATTGCTAATTTATGCAGTCTTTTCAATAACGTTTTGCTATGTATATACAAAGCGTTAATTTGTGGTTTTACTGTATGCGTTAAGTCTAGAGAACTGAATCTAGAGGACAGTTTTAGTGATTTTGTTTTCTTGCTTTGTTTCCTTGTGGCATGGTAATTTTGAGGTATTTATGGTTTGTTGAATCTGACTAAGCATGTATTCTATTTTTCTTGCCGTCTCAATTAATTTGATTTTCGATGTGTGTTGGGTATTGATTGTCTTGTCAGTGATTTTGTCATGTTTTTTTTTTCCTCCAGGGATAAGACATTTCAATAAATACATAGCTTGCATTGTCACGTTACTCTTCAATAGCAGCAGGACTAACGGAAAAAATTCATATCGTGTTGAAGTTTGATATATATTATGGGTCTTTTGACCTCCCATGGTGGCATTTTGGAATACAAATGTTTGCTCAAGAATGCCCCTTTTCCGGTAAAATCTGGCTTGTTGAAATCTCCCGGCTATCAGTTTGTTGGTTTTTTTTCTAGAGACTAAAATTGTTTTTTTGTTTTTTTTTTTAAGTTTAAAGATGAATTTATTATTAGGCAACAGTTCAGGGGGAGCGAGGTGGATATTTATCATATTTTAAATTGATATATGGCTGGGTAATACCATTTGATAAGTTTTGTGCAGAATATTTTCATATGGCCTTTACACGAAAAAATTTCAGGGGTTTTTTATTTGTATTTTGGCAAGTATATAAATATAAAAGGGAACAGTTAAGTTACTTTCTTTCATTCCTTTTTTATTCGATTTTGGGGTGGGGGTGTGGGGTAAGGGATGTTTCCACTGGGTGGGGTTCCTGACCTCCCATAGTGGGAAGGGAGGTACTTACTGTCTCTTCTATCCCCCTATATCTGTTTACTGGGCTGATGCTCTTGGAATCTGCATCTGATCCCTATTTGTTCCCAGTTCCCCTGTCTTACTTTTTCTTGGGTGCTTTAATTGTAATTCTAGAACTTTTTACTTTCCCATTTTCTTCCTTTTTACTGGCGCTGATATAAACTAAATGTGTTGCAAGCGCCATAAAACCCTTAAAAACAAAAAAGGGATGTTTCCTTGTAAATCATCGTATACTATGATTTTTGATAGCTGATTGATAATTTTTTTTTGAGGCAGGGAACTACGTGTCTACTCTGTTACTGTTAGAATAAATCCCCTTGTTCTTACCTTTCTTTGGTGCTTTTAGTTCAAACATGCCTATGCTATTTTTACTTGCTCTGAAATTACCTCTAACTAAATTCATAGCAATAGCAAGCGCTGCAGACTGGGTGGGGTTCCTGACCTCCCATCATGGGCAGAGAAATCACTCAAAATTTACTGTGTCTTCTATAACCCTGTACCTGATTTCCAAAGTTGCAGTCTGTTTTTGTCTCGGAATAATATTACTTGGTTTTGTCCTTTTCCTTGTCGGAATCCTTGGCAGAGGAAACAGTCAACAGTCTAGTTAAAGTTTTGTGAGATGATATTTTTTTCCATGTAAATCATCTTTCTATTATGTATTGTTATATTTGTTGCTGTGCTTGTGTCTGGGTGAGACTTTTAGTTGATCTCAAGCTGTGCATAACGAAAGTCTGGGTGGGGATCCTGACCTCCCATAGCGGCAGGGAGGTACATACTGTGTCTTCTATCCCCTTATATCTGTTTTCCAACATGCTTTGTCTTTGTCTTGGAGTGAGATTGCTTGGTTTTGTCCTAACCTTGGTCGGAGTCCTTGGCTGAGAGGGAAACAGTCGAATGTATAGTTATTGCTTTGGGAGATGATATTTTTTTCCTTGTTAATCATCTCTCTGTTATGTACTGTATTATGTTTTACTGGGTGGGGATCCTGATCTCCCATAGTGGGCAGGGAGGTACATGCTATGTCTTCTATCCCCCCATACCCGTTTTCCAATTGTTTCCTGTCATTGTCTTGGAATGAGATTACTTGGTTTTGTCCTGATCCTTGCCGGAGTTCCTTGGCTGGGAGGGAAACAGTCGAATGTATATGGTTATAGTTTTGGGAGATGATATTTTTTTCCTTGTAAATCATCTCTCTGTTATACATTGTATTATGTTTAGTTTACATATTATATTATATGATTGGTAAACATTTGAGTGTGTTCCTCTTAGTGGGGACCTGTGCTTGTGTCTGGATGAGACTTTTAGGTGATCTCAAACTAAGTACTTTGGTGGTGTGCTCTTGGAATCTACATCTATTCCCTATTTGAACCAGTTCCCCTTTGTCTTACCTTTTCTTTTGTACTTTAATTGTAATCCTATGACTTTTTACTATCCCATTTTCTTCCTTTTTACTGGCGCTGATATGACCTTAATGTGTTGCAAGCGCCGTAAAATCCTTAAAAACATAAAAAAAACACAAAAAACATTATGTTTTATTTATATGTTATATTTGATTTGTTAACATTTGAGTGTATTCCTCTTAGTCGGGACCTGTGCTTGTGTCTGGATGAGACTTTTAGGTGATCTTAAACTAAATACTTTGATGGTGTGCTCTTGGAATCTACATCTGTTTCCTATTTGAACAAATTCCCCTTTGTCTTACCTTTTCTTGGGTGCTTTAATTGAATTCTATAACTTTTTACTATCCCATTTCTTCCTTTTTACTGGTGCTGATATGACCTTAATGTGTTGCAAGCGCCGTAAAACTCTCAAAAACATAACGAAAGTATGCTCTTATTTGTACCATTCCCCTTAGTCTTACTTTTCTTGCATGCTTTTAACTGTAAATCTAGATTACTTTAACGATCCCATTTTCTTCCTTTTTTTTTTGCGCGGAAATCGCCTTAATGTGTCGAAAGCACCATTAAGACAAAAGGCGCTGCAAACAGCACTGTAAACCTAAGCAAGCAACTGGAGTTTGATAAATTTATGATCTCTCAATTTGCACTTTTGATATATGACATGCATATTTAAAAAAAATTATTCACAATAATGTGTCTTGAATATTGGATAAGGCTTAAATGGGAAAAAAAATAAGCAACTTACATGTTAACTCAAATTTGTCTACAGTTAATAGAGGAATATAATGGACTTGTGATAAACAATGCACAAATATATATATATATATATATATAGTCATACTAAGGTGCTAGAAGCGGTGGACTGTTAAAAATAATGAACAAAAATGAATACAACAGCTTTGAAAAAGATCAAAATACCAGACACATAACATTTTGGGCTCAAAAACAGTCCTCAGCCAACAAGAAAAACAATACTTTTAAAATTCAGACAGACTGCGGAGAAATATTGAGCACGTATGTCTGCAAGTAAATGGATCTTAAAATGTAAATCACATGTGTTGTGTACTATCTTCATGTTCTGGCGCTGAAATTATCTCCTAAAAATTTCATGTTCTGTTACATTTCTTAATCCGAGCTAAAATTTACTAAAGTACATTAAAAACAAAACAAACTGCACAATTATGGCTTTGTTGCATTTATGTTCATTGCTTGACCTCTCATAGTGGGTAGGGAGGCACTTACTGTGTCATCTATACCTCTTTCTGTCTTTGTCTTGGAATGAGATTACTTGGTTTTGACCTGGCTCTGGCTGGATAACATGGTGGGAGGGAAACAGTCAAATGCATAGTTAGCGTTTAGGGAGATACTATTTTTTTTTGTCTTGTAATTCATCTATGTTATGCACTGTATTATTTTTACTTTTACACATATGATTTGTAAAAAAAATTAGCGTGTTCCTCTTTTTGGGGACCTGTGCTTGAGTCGGGTGAGACATTTAGGTGATCTCAAACTAAGTACACTGAAGGTGTGCTCTTGGAATCTTTATCTGTTCCCTATAATTGTCATCTTTATGGACAATAACGATCTATTATTACTATTATTATTATTTGTTCCCCTTTGTCTTACTTTTTCTTAGGTTTTCTTCAGTACTTTACCTTTCATTGTATTTCTAGAACTTTTGATTATCCCATTTTCTTCCTTTTTACTGGCACTGATATGACGTCAATGTGTTGCAAGCACCTTAAAACCCTTTAAAAGAAAAAAAGAACATGCTCATAGCAATTTGATTGGTCGGTAATTATACGACTAGTCTGTCGCAGACCTTTTGAAGTGGGACAGATGACCATAATATTGATTTATATGTTCATTTTAGCATTTAAATAATTGACCTCTGGGTGGGGCTCCGGACCTCCCATAAAGGGCCGGGAGGTACATACTGTGTCCTCTATCCCCCTATGTCTATTTTCCAACATGCTTTCCGTCTTTGTCTTGGAATGAGATTACTTGGTTTTGTCCTGGCCGGAGTCCTCGGCTAAGAGGGAAACAGTCAAATTTGTTTTGGGAGATGATATTTTTTTTCCTTGTAAATCATCTCTCTGTTATAATGTAAACATTTGAGTGTATTCCTTTTAGTGGGATCCTGTGCTAATGTCTGGATGAGACTTATGTGATCTCAAACTATGCACAATGATAGTAGCTCTTGGAATCTACACCTATTCCCTATTTGTACTATTCCTCTTTGTTTTCTTGGGTGCTTTCTTTGTAATGCGAGAACTTTCATACTACCCCATTTTCTATTTTACTGGCGCTGATATTACCTAAATCGCAGGTGCCGTAAAACCCTTTAAAAAAACAAATAATTGACTGGTTATTATATTCAGACTTTTTTACAAATGATTTATTATAACTCATGGTTTGATTTCATGTAGAAAAATGTGTTGACAGTGTTAAATCTAATGATTGAGCAATTGAATAACTTAAGTAAACTAGGATCTTATGTTCATTATGACTGTTTATAGTTCTTGGATCTACTACTTATGCTGTTTCCAATTTTAGGGCCTTCTGTTGTCCTCTGTGGCTTCCTCTTGTTCTGAAGTGATGTGACTTAGTTTTGCTCTTTATGTAAGATTTTCCTTTCAGGGTGGGGTTCCTGATCTCTCACAATAGGAAGGGACTGGGTGGGGTTCTCATAGTTTTTAGAGAGGCACTTACTGTGTCTTCTATCCTTTTATTTGTTTTCCAACATGCTTCCTGTCTTTGTCTTGGAAGAGATTACTTGGTTTTGTTCTGGCCCTGGCCGGAGTCCTGACTGGGAGGGAAACAGTCAAATCTGTAGTTTTTTTGGGAGATGATATTTTTTTTTTCCTTGTAAATCATCTCTCTGTTATGTATTATTTTGAATGTGTAATGTAAACATTTGAGTGTATTCCTTTTAGTTGTTCTTGTATCGGGATGAGACTTATATATGATCTCAAACTATGTACTGGGTGGGGTTTCTGACCTCCCATAGTGAGCAGGGGGGTACATATTGTGTCTTCTATCCCCTTATATCTGTTTTCCAACATGCTTTCTGTCTTTGTCTTGGAATGAGATTACTTGGTTTTGTCCTGGCCCTGGCCGGAGTCCTAGCTGGGAGGGAAACAGTCATATGCATAGTTATTGTTTTGGGAGATGATATTTTTTTCCTTGTAAATCACTGGGTGGGGATCCTGACCTCCCATAGCGGGCAGGGAGGTACATACTGTGTCTTCTATCCCCTTATATCTGTTTTCCAACTTGCTTTCTGTCTTTGTCTTGGAGTGAGATTGCTTGGTTTTGTCCTAACCTTGGTCGGAGTCCTTGGTTGAGAGGGAAACAGTCGAATGTATAGTTATTGCTTTGGGAGATGATATTTTTTTCCTTGTAAATCATCTCTATGTTATGTACTGTATTATGTTTTATTTACATATTATATTTGATTTGTTAACATTTGAGTGTATTCCTCTTAGTGGGGACCTGTGCTTGTGTCTGGATGAGACTTTTAGGTGATCTCAACCTAAGTACTTTGATGGTGTGCTCTTGGAATCTACATCTGTTTCCTATTTGAACAAATTCCCCTTTGTCTTACTTTTTCTTGGGTGCTTTAATTGAATTCTATAACTTTTTACTCATTTCTTCCTTTTTACTGGCGCTGATATGACCTTAATGTGTTGCAAGCGCCGTAAAACCCTCAAAAACAAAACAAACCTTGTAAATCATCTCTGTTATGTCCTATTATATTTGTTTTTAAAAATTTATAATGTAAGCATTTGAGTGTATTCCTCTTTGTTGGATTTTGTGCTTGTGTTCGGATGAGACTTATAGGTGATCTCAAACTAAGTACATTGGTGGTATGCTCTTGGAATCTACATCTGATCCCTATTTGTTCCCAGTTCCCCTATGTCTTACTTTCTCTTGGGTGCTTTAATTATAATTATAGAACTTTTTACTATCCCATTTTCTTCCTTTTTACTGGCGCTGATATAACCTAAATGTGTTGCAAGCGCCGTAAAACCCTTAAAAACAAAAAACAATCAAACTATGTACATTAGTGGTATGCTCTTGGAATCTACATCTGATCCCTATCTGTTCCCTGTCCCCTTTATCTTTCGTGTTCTTGGGTGCTTTAATTGTAATTGTAGAACTTTTTACTTTTCCATTTTCTTCCTTTTTACTTTTATTGGTGCTGAGGGAAATAGTCAAATGTATAGTTAGTTTTGGGAGATATTATTTTTCTCTGTTATGCACACTGTATTATGTTTATTTACATATTATATATGATTTGTAAACATTTGAGTGTATTCCTCTTAGTGTGGACCTGTGCTTGTCTATGGTTGAGGTGATCTCAAACTAAGTACTTTGGTAGTGTACTCTTGGAATCTCTACATGTTTCCTATTTGAACCACAGGGGGGTACATACTGTGTCTTCTATCCCCTTATATCTGTTTTCCAACATGCTTTCCGTCTTTGTCTTGGAATGAGATTATTTGGTTTTGTCCTGGTCCTGGCCAGATCCCCTGGCTGAGAGGGAAACAGTCGAATGTATAGTTAGTTTTGGGAGATGATATTTTTTTCATTGTAAATCATCTCTCTGTTATGCACTGTATTATGCTTTCTTTATATTATATATGATTTGTAAAACATTTGAGTGTGTTCCTCTTAGCGGGGACCTGTGCTTGTGTCTGGATGAGACTTTTAGTGATCTCAAACTAAGTACTTTGATAGAGTGCTTTTGGAATCTACACCTGTTTCTTATTTGAACCAATTCCCCTTTGTCTTCCCTTTTCTTGGATGCTTTATTGTAATTCTAGAACTTTTTACTATCCCATTTTCTTCCTTTTTACTGGCGCTGATATGACCTTAATGTGTTGCAACTGGGTGGGGATCCTGACCTCCCATAGCGGGCAAGGAGGTACATACTGTGTCTTCTATCCCCTTATATCTGTTTTCCAACATGCTTTCTATCTTTGTCTTGGAATGAGATTACTTGGTTTTGTCCTGGCTCTGGCCGGAGTCCTAGCTGGGAGGGAAACAGTCAAATGCATTGTTATTGTTTTGGGAGATGATATTTTTTTCCTTGTAAATCATCTCTCTGTTATGTATTATTATTTTTATTTTGAATGTATAATGTAAGCATTTGAGTGTATTCCTCTTTGTTGGATTTTGTGCTTGTGTCTGGATGAGACTTGTAGGTGATTTCAAACTAAGTACATTGGTGATATGCTCTTGGAATCTACATCTGATCCCTATTTGTTCTCAGTTCCCCTTTGTCTTACTTTTTCTTGGATGCTTTAATTGTAATTCTAGAACTTTTTACTATCCCATTTTCTTCCTTTTTACTGGCGCTGATATAACCTAAATGTGTTGCAAGCGCCGTAAAACCCTTAAAAACAAACAAAACATATTTGAACCAATTCCCCTTTGTCTTACCTTTCTTGGGTGCTTTAATTGTAATTCCAGAACTTTTTACTATCCCATTTTCTTCCTTTTTACTGGCGCTGATATGACCTTATTGTGTTGCAAGCGCCGTAAAACACTTAAAAACATTTTAAAAACCATCAAACTGTAACTGATGGTATGCTCTTGGAATTTATCTTTGTTCTCTATTAGAACCAGTCTCCTTTGTCGTACCTTTTCTTGGGGGCTTTTAATTGTAGTAAATCTAGAATTTTCTTCCTTTTTCCTTTTTACTGGCGCCGATATGGCCGTAAAACCCTCAAAAACATGAAACTAAGAGTTTTAAGTAATTTGTTGGATAGACATTGTGTTTGTAACAAGTTCCTTAGTGTTGAATGACATTGTCATCAACTGGGTGGGGATCCTGACCTCCCATAGTGGGCAGGGAGGTACACACTGTGTCTTCTATCCCCTTATATCATTTTTCCAACATGCTTTCTGTCCTTGTCTTGGAATGAGGTTACTTGGTTTTGTCCTGGCCCTGGTTGGAGTCCTGGCTGGGAGGGAAACAGTCAAATGCATAGTTATTGTTTTGGGAGATGATATTTTTTTCCTTGTAAATCATCTCTCTGTTATGTATTATTATATTTGTCATTTTTAATGTATAGTGTAAGCATTTGAGTGTGTTCCTCTTTGTTGGATTTTGTGCTTGTGTCCAGATGAGACTTATAGGTGATCTCAAACTAAGTACATTGGTGGTAAGCTCTTGGAATCTACATCTGATCCCTATTTGTTCCTAGTTCCCCTTTGTCTTACTTTTTCTTGGGTGCTTTAATTGTAATTCTAGAACCTTTTACTATCCCATTTTCTTCCTTTTTACTGGCGCTGATATGACCTTAATGTGTTGCAAGCGCCGTAAAACCCTTAAAAACAAACAAACAAACAAACATTGTCATCAAAATCTTCATCCGATCCTTTTATTAGAAAGTAAATTTGTATGATATCTATTGTTCATATATATTACCACTTTGTTGATTTTTTTTTTGGGGGGGGGGGGGGGATGAAATGAAATGAATGTTAATTGATTTCTCTCCCTCGTTACATCCGATAAGTGGCTTACTACCATATATTCTATGTGATGTGTGTAGTTGTGACAAAATGTTGATTCCAAAAAGACATTATTTCTTGAAAAACTATGGAAAGATTAAGTTTTCATCACTTTTTAAAGTGACAAATGGTATCTTAATAGTGTGGACACCAATGAAAAATAATTATAGAGGAACAGCTTCTCAAACTCGGAGCATCAAAGTACTTTAATCAAAGTTGGTGATTTGTCCCCTTTATTTTTGGACTCTGCTTTTCTCTTTTTTCTTTTTTTTTTTTTTTTTTACATTATTTGTTATCGTTTAACTTGATGAACGCTTAAGTTGTCTCTAAAATTATTTAAATTAAGTAATGTTGATGCCTTCTTTATAACAAGTACTTTACACGAGCGACATTTTGCCACGGGCCTCATTCCCCCAAGGCAGAGTAAAGTCTACTCTCTTGATCAAGGGGGGAGGGAGGAAGGGTACCTGTTAAATAAAAATGTTATCCCTCTATATCATCTGTGTGTATGTGCGCGTGTGCCTATCCTTATTCTGGAATTAATTATTACATACTGGGTTGGGATCCTGACCTCCCATAGTGGGCAGGGGGGTACATACTGTGTCTTCTATCCCCTTATATCTGTTTTCCAACATGCTTTCTGTCTTTGTCTTGGCATGAAATTATTTGGTTTTCTGGGTGGGGTTCCTACCTCCCATAGTGGGCAGGGAGGTACTTATTGTGTCTTCTATCCCCCTATGTCTGTTTTCCAACTTGCATTCTGTCTTTGTCTTGGAATAGGATTGCTAAGTTTTGTCCCAGCCCTGGTTGGGGTCCTGGCTGGGAGGGAAACAGTCAAATGCATAGTTATTGTTTTGGGAGATGATATTTTTTTCCTTGTAAATCATCTCTCTGTTATGTATTATTATATTTGTTATAATTTATAATGTAAGCATTTGAGTGTGTTCCTCTTAGTGGGGGCCGTGCTTGTGTCCGGATGAGACTTATAGGTGATCTCAAACTAAGTAATTGGTGGTATGCTCTTGGAACCTACATCTGATCCCTATTTATTCCCAGTTCCCCTTTGTCTTACTTTTTCTTGGATGCTTTAATTGTAATTCTAGAACTTTTTACTATCCCGTTTTCTTCCTTTTTACTGGCGCTGATATAACCTAAATGTGTTGCAAGTGCCGTAAAACCCCTAAAAACAACAAACAATTACTTGGTTTTGTCCTGGCCCTGGTCGGAGTCCTAGCTGGGAGGGAAACAGTCAAATGCATAATTTTTGTTTTGGGAGATATTTTTTTCCTTGTAAATCATCTCTCTGTTATGTGTTATTATATTTGTTATTTTTAATGTATAATGCAAGCATTTGAGTGTATTCTTCTTTGTTGGATTTTGTGCTTGTGTCTGGATGAGACATAGGTGATCTCAAACTAAGTACATTGGTGGTATGCTCTTGGAATCTACATCTGATCCCTATTTGTTCCCAGTTCCCCTATGTCTTACTTTCTCTTGGGTGCTATAATTGTAATTCTAGAACTTTTTACTATCCCATTTTCTTCCTTTTTACTGGCGCTGATATAACCTAAATGTGTTGCAAGCGGCGTAAAACCCTTAAAAACAAAAACAAACAATTATTACATAGTTAGAGCTGGGACCTGCCTGGGTTATTATATTTAGTGAAGTTGAGAGGAGATGGTTACTAAATTTTATTTCTGTGTTAGAAATTTGGGTTTAAACTATTGTTTTCTCCTTATTTAGCGTGTTGATTGTTATTATTGTTGTTGAATCTGATTCTGCTCTTTGATCTTTGACTTAGAATGGAATACTTTGACTCGGCTTTGTCTAGCATTGCTAGAATTTTCAATCCCATCTTCTTTTTTTTCATTGGCACTAAAATGACTGAAGTGTCCTAAGCGCATGGAACATTTGAAAACAAAACGAATCAATCTTAGATTTTTGGTGCCCTAGTGGTCCAATCATATTGTATAAAGTACCAAAAAAAAAGTAAGACATTTTGTTCTATGGTCTTAATTTAAAAAAAAAAAATTTTTTTGTTCTAGCGGAGCGTTTTGTAATCGTCATCAAATACAAACAAAAGCAGTCTGCTTGATGGTCTCCTGGGTGGGGTTCCCGACCTCCCATAGTGTGCAGGGAGGTACTTGCTGTATCTTCTATCCCCTTGTATATGTTTATAAAATTGCTTCTGTCTTTGTCTTGGAATACGATTACTTAGTTTTGTCCTAACCCTGGCGGGAGTCCTTGGCTGGGAGGGAAACAGTCGAATATATAGTTATAGTTTTGGGAGATGATATTTTCTTTCATTGTAAATCATCTCTCTATTATGTTATTTTAAAAAAAATTATTACTAACACAAGATTTTTAAACATTTGAGTGTATTCCTCCTAGTGGGATCTTGTGCTGGTGTCTGGGTGGTACTTTTAGGTGATCTCAAATTAAGTACACTGATAGCGTGCTCTTGGATTCCACATCTGTTCCCTATTTGAACCATTTCCCATTGTTTTACATTTTCCTCAAGTCCTGTTAGTGGTACATCTAGAATGATATGATCTAAATGTGTTGCAGGCGCCGTAAAACCCTTAGAAACAAACATTGGCGGTCTCGACAGATAGGTAAACGGGTAGCTTTTGATCTACTTATGTAATCTGTAAAACTCGCTCTTTGACTTGCATCGTTCTTCTTAGCTAGACCACTTTCCTTTTTGGGCACTGACATGATCTAAAAATGTGACAAACATATCGTTAGCGTTTGTTCTTTATTTGAGAAATTGTTTCCCCTGTTGATTCTCTCTCTCTCTCTCTCTCTCTCTCTCTCTCTCTCTCTCTCTCTCTCTCTCTCTCTCTCTCTCTCTCTCTCACTCTCTTCTCTCTCTCTCTCTCTCTCTCTCTCTCTCTCTCTCTCTCTCTCTCTCTCTCTCTTCTCTCTCTCTCTCTCTCTCTCTCTTTCCCACTCGTCCAATTGTATTAGTATGGGTGACCTGATTCAGTTCCCTGAACAAGTACGAGTTCCCTTATCTTACTTTCCCAATTTTTATTTATTTATTTTTTTCGTTTATATAATTCCAGGTCCTGCCAGATTATCTGAGTTTGTTCCAATTGTGTTGAGAATGATGAACGTGTGTGTGTGTGTTTGAGAGAGAGAGACATTTGTGTGTGTTTTGCATCGCATCGCAGCGCTAAATTGAACACACGATTTTCTTATACACATACCTTATTTCAAGGGTGTACCAGGTGGCATTCTTTTTCATCTCCCGAGATTTAATTTTTGTTATTGATTTAATGTTTTGAACAAGACATTGTCGGATCCGATGTCCTCTTCCACATTATGCAAATCACAATTCATTGGGAAAGTTTGAAGATGTATTATATCAAATGGAGGTGTGGTGAGTATGTGTTTTCTAAAGTGTGTATGCACTTGCCTGCTATTGCAGTTCACTTGTGTACGTCTTGTTTGCAGTGGGTTGTGATCGTAGTAGTGCCAGTTGTCATTTGCAATTTTTTAAATTTTAAATTTGTACATAATTTATATAAACCATTTTATAACAATGCTATGTTTTCATTTCGGAACATTTTTTTTTTTCAGATTTACGAATGGTGGAAGTTTTTCCTCTTTCAGATAAGAGGATTGGGTTAATTTAATACTGTTTTTTTTTTTTTAATAATGTTTTTCAAAATTATGTAAATAATGTTTCCTTTCTCCCACCACCTATTTCCCCATTCCAATCCCCATGCCCTATTATTATGAAGAAATAAAAAGATCTATATATGAATCATATGACGTTTTTATTGTATGGTTTCTTCCGATTAAATTATTCCTCTTGACTTGTAGGGCGGATTTCCTTCAGGTTGGAGAACGGGTTCTAGTACATTGTTATCCGCAATTGCTACCTCTTCCATTCTTCAACTTCATGTATCTGGGTGGGTATCCTGACCTCCCATAGTGGGCAGGGAGGTACTTCCTATGTCTTCTATCACCCTGTCTGTTTTCCAATTGCTTTCTGTCTTTGTCTTGACCTGACCCTTGGCTGGGAGGGAAACAGTCAAATGTATAGTTATAGTTTTGGGAGATATTATTTTCATTGTAAATCATCTCTCTTGTTATGTACTGTTATTTTTTTTTATTTTTAACATATGATTTGTAAACATTTGAGTGTATTCATCTTAGTGGGACCTGTGCTGGTGTCTGGTTGAGACTTTTAGGTGATCTCAAACTAAGTACACTGATATTGTGCTCTTGGAATCTAAATCTATTCCACATTTGAACCGATTCCCCTTTGTCTTACTTTTTTCTTCAAGCCCTTTTAATTGTACATCAAGAATGTCTTTACTATCCAATTTTCTTCTTTTTTACTCGCGCTGATATGACCTAAATGTGTTGCAATCCTGACCTCCCATAGTGGGCAGGGAGGTACATGCTGTGTCTTCTATCCCCCCATACCCGTTTCCAATTGTTTCCTGTCATTGTCTTGGAATGAGATTACTTAGTTTTGTCCTGAACCTTGCCGGAGTTCCTTGGCTGGGAGGGAAACAGTCGAATATATAGTTATAGTTTTGGGAGATGATATTTTTTTCCTTGTAAATCATCTCTCTGTTATGCATTGTATTATGTTTAGTTTACATATTCTATGATTTGTAAACATTTGAGTGTATTCCTCTTAGTTGGGACCTGTGCTTGTGTCTGGATGAGACTTTTAGGTGAACTAAGTACTTTGACGGTGTGCTCTTGGAATCTACATCTGTTCCCTATTTGAACCAATTCCCCTTTGTCTCACCTTTTCTTTTGTGCTTTAATTGTAATTCTATAACTTTTAACTATCCCATTTTCTTCCTTTTTACTGGCGCTGATATGACGATGTGTTGCAATCGCCGTATGTAAAACCCTTAAAACTGGGTGGGGTTCCTACCTCCCATAGTGGGCAGGGAGGTACTTATTGTGTCTTCTATCCTGTATCTGTTTTCCAACTTGCATTCTGTGTTTGTCTTGGAATGAGATTGCTTGGTTTTGTCCTGGTCCTGGTCGGGGTCCTGCCTGGGAGGGAAACAGTCAAATGCATAGTTATTGTTTTGGGAGATGATATTTTTTTCCTTGTAAATCATCTCTCTGTTATGTATTATTATCTTTGTTATAATTTATAATGTAAGCATTTGAGTGTATTCCTCTTGGTGGGGGGCCATGCTTGTGTCCAGATGAGACTTATTGGTGATCTCAAACTTAAGTACATTGATGGTATGCTCTTGGAATCGACATCTGATCCCTATTTGTTCCCAGTTCCCCTTTGTCTTACTTTTTCTTGGATGCTTTAATTGTAATTCTAGAACTTTTTACTATCCCATTTTCTTCCTTTTTACTGGCGCTGATATAACCTAAATGTGTTGAAAGCGCCGTAAAACCCTTAAAAACAATAACATAAAACCCTTAAAAACAAAACAAAACAAATGTGTTGCAAGCGCCGTAAAACCCTTAACTTCATGTATGTATCTGGGTGGGGTTCCTTATCTCCAAAAATGGGCAGGGAGGCACTTACTGTATCTTCCTGGGTGGGGTTCCTTACCTCTCATAATGGGCAGGGAGGTTCTTACTGTGTCTTCTATCCCCCTCTATTTGTTTTCTGTCTTTGTCTTTGTCTTGGAATAAGATTTGTTGTTCATGTCCTGACCTTGGGATACCATGGCTGAGAGGTAAACAGTCAAGTTAGTTTTGGGAGATGATATTTTTTCCTTATAAATCATCTCTCTGTTATGTCATGTTTTGTTTTATTCTTAACATATGATTTGTATACATTTGAGTGTATTCCTCTTCGTGCTGGTGTCTGGGTGATACTTTTAGGTGATTTCAAACTAGGTACACTGTGATAGTGTGCTCTTGAAATCTACATATGTTCCCTATTTGAACTTTTCCCCCTTGTCTTACTTTTTCCTCAAGTCCTTTTAATTGTACATCTTGAATGTTTTTACTTTCCAATTTTCTTCCTTTTCACTGGCGCTGATATGACCAAAATGAAAAATGTTGCAAGCGCCGTAAAACCTTTAAAAACAAACAAACGGTGTCTTCTATCCCCCTAAATATGTTTCCAACATGCTTTCGGCCTTTGTTTTGGAATGAGATTACTTTTGTCCAGGCCGGATACAATAGCTGGGAGGGATACAGTCAAATGTATAGTTAAGAGTTTTGGGAGATGATATGTTTTGTCTTGTAAATCATCTCTCTGTTATGCACTGTAATAATA
>NC_088360.1:123600546-123603046 GCF_034508935.2 Berghia stephanieae
TATATATATATATATATATATATATATATATATATATATATATATATACTAGTAAAAAGCCCGCAATTTCGCGGGGAAAGAACTATTTTCATTCGATACTGTACCCACCATCATTTAATGAGGGCAGATTGGTAAACAACGTTGTCTGTGTAATTTGGTATATCTTCGGTTGATTTTTCTGTGTGGCCCAATAATATATTTAATAATATATTCCCTCAACTAACCCCAAGAAAAAATTAAACCTAGTACCTTTAATTAACCCCAATAGGAAAAACAAACACCCTAGCACTTTAATAATACTTATGACTAACCCTAATAGGAAAAAAAAATCATCCGATCTCGAGCTAACCCTAATAGAAAAAATCATGACAAATTGAATAAATAAACGCCTGACAAAAGATCAAAGGTGAAAATACAAATTTAAAGAATACTGGGTATGTAGGAGCTTTCGGAATGTCTCCCCTTTACTTAACTTATGGAAAAACAAACTTCCTAGCACCTTTAATAAGACTTATGACTAACCTTTCGAGCTAACCCTAATAGAAAAAAAAAAAAACAACTCTCGGACTGCTTTGCACTACCTTTCAATATTTAACAAATCAAAATGGCGGCTGAAAATCAAAACAATGGTCAAATTAAGAAATTTTAAACTTTCACAAATCTATCAAAGTTTGTTCTAGAGTTTTTAAAATACTTCTAAATATAATGACAAATTGAATAAATAAATGCCTGACAAAATATCAACGGTGAAAATACAAATTTAAAGAATACTGGGGATGTAGGAGCTTTCGGAATGTCTCCCCTTTACTTAACTTATGGAAAAACAAACATCCTAGCACCTTTACTAAGACTTATGACTAACCTTAATAGAAAAAGAAATATCCTCGATCTCGAGCTAACCCTAATAGTAAAAAAAGAATCAAAATGGCGACTGAAATACCTTCATGTGATCAAGTGAATCATATCACTATGAATGCCACGATTTGCTGAAAAATGCCAACACCCACACACACACAGGTATACACCACACACAACACACACACACACAAACACAAACACACACACGCACACACACACACACATACACAAACATACACGCAATTAGAACATAATAATAACACTGATCACCGCTAAATCAACAACACAACGGAAGTAATAATAATACTTGATGTCATAAATAGATGACGCAAATTGACAACTTTTTACAGTGTCAAAATTAGTTGATTTTGGGAGTCAAGTGTCGTCGTTGGTACATATTTTATGATATCTGTTTGACTCAACGAACTTTCAAACTGACTTTAAATTATAAAAGGAAATCAAGTTATCTGTTTATCTATCTGTAAAAAATACATTTCTAATTTTCAAATCTTTCAGTAGAATTGTGCGCCGTGTCAATTTTTTTATTTACTCAAATAAGCACAATGTTCTCCACAATGCTATATTTTTTAAAGAAAGGATATATATATATATATATATATATATATATATATATATATATATATATATATATATATATATATATATATATATATATAAATTTAACAGAAGATCTTCAATTTCTTTTTTTAACAAAGAGGATAAAGTCTTAAAAAATTCTGAGTTGGGGAATAATTTTTACTATACTTCTGGAAGTTGGTTTAATTTAAATAATCTTGAAGCCAATTAATCTAGGGCCGCTCTCTCCAGTTGCCTTTTTTCCCCCCCCCCCCCCCCCTTAAAAATCTTTTGTCTGTGGTTCTTCCCATTGATTATTTATCAAATTAATATTCGACCTGATCTAAATCTCTACCCATCTACACATAGACTATCTACTCGTATTTCTAAATTAAAGAAAATAACACAATGTTTCAAACAGACAATGCATGTTTCTACTCTGGACAACCATGGTGATTCCTAATACAGTGTAACATGAAATGCTAGTTGGATCATTTATAATTCCTTCATAGAATAACTAGGGAACGGTAACTAACGGTCGTTTCTGACAATGGCATCAACTCTGTCACTAGGTGGGGAAAACTACTCTTAAAATATAAACGGCCCAAACATAAAATCTAATGATAGTTTGTTATGTATCGATTGTGGGTCGCAGGTCCCGGGTATAAGTCCCCGCTAAGGGCGGTGTATCGTTGAATTCTTGGAAAAGGCTCTTTACTTACATTTTCTCACCATACTTAAGTATTAAATGAGTACCTACTGCGGCAGGTAGGAGTGTTGTGTCTGTCTTTAAAATTGTAATGGTACCTTACAGGCGTCATGTTTTGTCCCACATGTTCAATATTGCCGTTGGCTTGGTATAGTTTGTAAAGCGATTTGAGTACATTCAATGGATATTATGCTATATAAAAGGTATCGTTTCATAAGTGTAATGCTCAGGGCCCAGCTAAAATTTTTACGTAATCTAACAACTTGAGTCTGATAAGGGTAAAATCCTACCCGATCTCTTAACCCCATTTTTAACATGACCCTTGGAATTAAAACAAATACTATCACTAATTAGAAT
>NC_088360.1:123613046-123615546 GCF_034508935.2 Berghia stephanieae
CTCACCAACCAACTGATTTTGAATTAACACAGGTGTGGAAATCTCGAAAACACTCTTTTTCAGTGACATGGTATGACAGGCATGAATGGCTCACAGTTAGTTTTGTCTTTTGTTTTTATTGTCTACGTTTTACAGATACAACAAACACTGACAAATCATGGACATCTATAGGCTATAGTGACCTTAACCACTTCCATTGTATTTCTTAACCTCCTGAACGTTGTTTTAGCACCCTTAAAAGAGTTAAATTTTTTTGTTGCGAAATTCAATGAAACAGGAGCGGTTAAATTCATTAATGATTCTGTCAATTCACAAAGCTGAAATAGATGCCATTCCAGATTTCAATAAACACATTATAAAAAGATTTGCAGAGATGAAACATTGCAGTGCAGATTTTTTTTTACAAGTACTAAAAGTAAGTAATTTCTGTCATAGATTTTTTTTTCTCTTTTGATTTACATTTATAACATATTGATTGCATTATCTACCAAATCCAATCCTTTAAATGGTGGACACAGAATAATTACAAAGACCTTTTCATACGGGACTTGTATCTCAGTGTTGTGGCTTGTTGTTTTCATGAATTATTTGTTTTTGTAAGTTTTGTCCACTCGTAGAAACCCTCCCCCACCCTTCCATAAAAGAGAGTTTTTAATATGTCGTGCTCTCTCCTCTTAACCGTGTTCACTGTATTAGAATTTTTTTTTCTAATCATGGCACCATCATATGCCGTCAATACGCCACGCCGCTGCACACAAGCATACACACACACACACACACACACACACACACACACACACACACACACAACACACACAACACAAACCAGACCGACCTATCTTGCTTCTCATACCAGCTACTAAAAACGAAACGGAAATGATTCAAGCGAACGTTTAAAAATAGACAAAGATTGTTTTATTTTTTTTTTCACAAATAAGGGAGTTATACATTATTCATAGATAATAATTTTAAAAGTTTACAATAATTGTCATAAAGTCATTTTTAATCACCAAAGTCGTAATTTTTGTCCATTTTTTACCAAACAAATTGCAATGTCAACGATTTACACCCGCGAGTAAAAAAGGATCAAATCGCAATTTCTACAACATATTTTATTTTTGTCGCAAATTGATAAAAATCAAATCACAATTATTCCTAACCGTTTTCATCTTCTAACTTGAAAGGCAGGCCCCATCTTCGTACTGAATTGTTGTGACGAGAGAACGGGAAAGAGAATTTGTTCACGTGATCGTTCTTCTCACCCGACGAGGGAAAATCGTTAACTTGGTATTAGTAGATTTGTAGTGTTTTTAAAAAATGATCTTGACTCTTGACCTTACATGATGTGGTATGCATTGGAATATTTTCAGATATACTGTATGTGCGGCTATGTGGTCAAGTAGCATGACTCTCGCTTTCGGACCGGAAGGTCCTGAGTTCGAGCCTCGCTTGGCGCATAGTTGAGTCCTTGGAAAAGGCTCTTTACTCACATTCTCTCATCGTGCTCAGGTGTAAAATGAGTACCTGGCCGTTAACAACCATTAACCATCTCTGTTTGGGAAAAAATGTAATATCGACTTAGAACATGTCTCGTTCTATATGTTTCGGGCCAGGGACCCCTTGTAGAGTGGTTAGAGCACGTTTAGTGGATATTTTTCTATATAAATGCTATCGTTTTTTTTATATCTACTACTGGCATTGAAGCTTTAGGCGTGACTGCTTATCGAACTCTTTTGTATCATGATGAAGGTATCACAAAAAAAAGTCCTTAAGCATTTTAAAAAAACTACCCAAAAATCCCCAAAGGATATAAAGTGAAGATAACACAAATTGATGTCATGTATTCTATCTTCTTTAGAATGTTTTGTGATCACCATTCATCTCGATGCAAGCAAACACTCGTCGCCTCATGAATTTCACACAATGCTGAATTTCTACTTGGGTAAATAACTCTCTTCTATTTAGCACCAATTGAGATTCTCAATGTCAACATTCCAGTTAATACGACAACACATCCTGAACTTTCTCCATTCTGTTCAAATCTCGACTTAAACTGGATCAAGCCTCATCATTGATTTTTTTTATCTTTTAAGAAAATCTTTGCAATGATCGACGAGAGTGTACGAGCATTGTTCTGATGGAAGATGTTCAATTGTAGGTGTTAAAAAAAATCGGACACTATTTGGCTTCAAGACAAAATCCACAAAGCGTTATATCTGAAATATTTTCACTAATGTCACTCACTCAACCATTTCACTTCTAATTATATTCGGTATAAAATTAAACGAAGATGAATATATAACCAACCAAATCTGGTTTTAAAAAGTAGTCCTTCAGACAATTAGGCTCATGGAGTTTATCCCAACTTCAGTAGCGTGAAGCGGATAATAGAATTGACAGCTACCCTTTGGTTGGACGCTAGTCTATGACAAAGTACTTTCCATCAGATCTTACAGATCCTGCCACCCATCCTATGCATGACGGGATAACGAGATTTCTC
>NC_088360.1:123625546-123643046 GCF_034508935.2 Berghia stephanieae
AGTTGGATATAACATACCAAACCGCAAAGATATGTGCGACCTTGAAGGTTTATAATCTAATTTATATAATTTATTGAGAACTAATCACCAAAATGACTGTCTAAAAAACAAAAATAAAAAGCTTAATGATGTAAACTATTTATAATCAATGTGAATTACGAATAATACATCATCAGTCCTAATAGCTCATTAGGTAGAGCACAAGCCTCGCAACCAATGGGACCGGTTTTGATCCCATGTTGAGTTGAGCTCCACTTTTCTGACTATTCTTCCCACCCAGCGAATTAGTAGCTAGGACTTTGTAAGAAACAATGATGACTGTCCGTTAAACGCTATAGTAACAGGAATAAATATCAGCGCGATAGATATTGAAGCTCCTAAAGTATTCATATCCGTATTAGACTATATTTTTATCCCACTGTCATACGATATGAAATAATTTTTTTTCTCCATGTTATTGTTTATTTCCTGCAGATTGGACCACAAGCAGGTGAATCAAAAGTTGAGGTTCAGACTCTTGACGAGGAGCCAGATGAATCTAAACCATGTCACTATTTTCACGTAAATTGTATGGAGCTCCTCACTGATGTATCGGAGATACCTAACAACAGTTCCCTTTCCAGAAGAAAAAGAGCCCACGAGGTAAACCATTCATCCTGTAATCATAATTCGAGTCCCGGTAGTTCTACTGGAAGACCACTCGACTCACAATCAGAGAGTCTGTTTTCAGGTTTAGGCTCAGTCAAGGTATTTTTTTCTTCTGACTCTTCCATCAAGCTAATGGATAGTTGTGCCATTTAGTCATGGCCGGGAAAAGATTCCCATAGACTTAAGGCTCAACATGACATTTTATAAAGAATTTTGAGAGGTTTTATATTTTCCTGTAATCATTCGTCCATTGAATGCGTCAGGTTTTCTTAGTTTGGCAGTATACTTGATTTCAATGATTTAGATTTGTGGTAAACGTCTTTTGTATGTTTTGAATCCCGACTAGCTTTTCAGGCCGAAAGTAGGTATCTAGATTTCAGATAATGCTTTTATCTATTTTCACTTATATCAACTTCTTTTGACCCAACTTCTCTTCCACGTCTCCATTTTCTATAGATGGAATGAAATTGACGTCACTCAGTTTTCATTATTGCTTTTAGACAGCCATCCTAATGATTAGTACTCAATAAATTCGATCAATTAACTATCAACGTATAAGATTACACATTGCTTTATATGTCGTTACGTTAAATCCGACAGGTGGATGCTATGAGTATTTTTGATCCACGCATAGCATTACTTTCCTCTCTTTGGGTCGCGGTGCTGAATGATTAAAACAAATCAAAGGGCCACGAAATAGGCTGCTATGCACAAGGCCAAAGTAGATTGCAATATCCAAATTCTTAATCAAATATAAAGTAAGAGGAAAGCAAACAAGTCGGGAGCGTGATTTGAATTATATACATTGGGTTACTCTGGTCTGTTCCTCAAGTATTATTGGATCATATATTTTCTTCAATTTTTAGCCGATGTTTAATGAAGCAAATTGACGTTATTCAATTTAGCTTTATTAAAAAAAAGTCATATTCTCTCAATTTTTCGTTTAAATAGGCAATGGATTAAACGTTTAAAATGTTTTAAACATGTTAAACTTCAGTTGATTGAGTGCAATTTTATACAGTTTTGCTTTCCCTTTTTTTTCTTTTCTTTTTTTGTTTGTTTTGAAAACGATATTAAAAAAGAAATATATATATATATATATATATATATATATATATATATATATATATATATATATATATATATATATATATATTATATATCTCTATCTATTCGAAATATATTCAACAGATGAATCCACCAAGAACAAAAAAGGATGCATTGACTATTTTGGGGGATACTACCAACCAAGAATATCCAATTTTTCGTGTGGCAGACAAAACAACAGTAGAAAGTTCAACAACTTTCACATCAGTATGCGATATTCTTGAGAACCGTGTGGAATTTTACCATGGAAACCCAATCAGACAGGACTTCAAACCCTCGTTCTCTTTCCAAATTATGGAGGAAAATAACTAATCTAATTTGAAATGTTTACAAAATGTACAGAAATCTATAAAACATTAGTTAACAGTTTCAGCTGGGTTAGGTACTTCAAATCTGAAAATGCAGTTTACTGGTTTTGAAAAATGATCTTTTAAACTGTAAAACTGGCATTCTTTATTTTTATTACTATGCTCATATCCAAATATATAAAAAAAAACAACTCATATGCCTCTACGTGTCTATATTTAGTTGTCTGATAGCCGAACACACGTATGTGTTTGTTTTAACGTTGCCGTGATGTGAAAATATTTGTGTTTGCTCCAGGGCATTTCCATTACAATAATAAGACCATAACAATTTGCGTTGCCCAACTTGTAAATAAGCTACACGTCTTTATGAAACGATGGCATTGTATCTTATAGGTATAGCCTAGCATTAAAAAAAAAACGCCAAAAGAACGAGAAAATATTCAATGCATATTTAAAAAAGACTTCAACCAGTCTTTCTCTCTCTCTCTCTCTCTCTCTCTCTCTCTCTCTCTCTCTCTCTCTCTCTCTCTCTCTCTCTCTCTCTCTCTCTCTCTCTCTCTATATATATATATATATATATATATATATATATATATATATATATAGTTACTGGTAAATATAATGTATCGGCGATATTCATAGAAGGTATGACATTAATTTCCATATGTACGTTGATGATACTCAGCTTTATAAATCGTGTAAGCCGTCTGATGTGAGCCTATTGGTTCAAGCAATGGAGAACTGTTTGAATAATGTTAAGAAGTGGATGGTCATAGATAAATTAAAAATTAACCAAGAAAAGACAGAAATTCTATATTACGACCCAAAAAATATCTTCAATTTTATGAAACTTTCTTTTCTGGTAATTGAAAACGAAAAAGTTTATTTTACGGACAAAGCTAAGAACTTAGAACTATTTTATGACTCCATGTTCACCATGAGGCCTCACATTGACGCATATGTAAAACTTTGTACTTTGAAATTTTTAGATCAAAACTCTATTCAAACACTTGTTTCATCCTTTATATTTTCTAGGATTGATTATTGCAATGCTTTAATGTACAACATTCCCAGCTATCTGCTAAACAGGTTCCAGCGCATACAGATTCATTCTGCCAAAATAATTATGAAAAAGAGGAAGAATGATCACGTTATACAATGCTGTTTTTGACACTACACTGGTTGCCTGTCGAGCAGAGAGTTATATACAAAATTGCATTTATGTTTTAAATATTTTAACCAAAGGACACCATCCTATCTATCAGATCTTTTGTGTCGTTATGATCCTCCTCGATTCCTAAGATCAAGAAATCAACTCCTTCTTCGTGTACCTAAAAAAGGCTCGAAAACATTTTCTGATAGGGCATTTTCTCATGCCCCTCCCTTCCCCACCCCCCAATGTGTGGAATTCACTGCCAATAGATGCTAGAAATAGCGTGTTTTCGTCCGAAATGACATTCAAAAGTGCCTAAAACACACCTGATGAATTCTTCTTTGTCTTAATAATGTTATGAATGGAACTGTATGTTTATAGATAGTCCTTAATATCTGAGAAGTGTAATTGTTATATGTAGCATGTATGATTTCCTTTCCTGTCAATGTGCGCCTTGAGCTGCGGCAACGTGGGATTGGCGATATATAAATATGTTCTATTATAATTATTGTTATTATTAAATTCACTATCAAATCTTTTAATTTTTATTTCACTGGCAATTTCTTGGTGTCGCTATTGTGATGTTTTCCTAACTGTCAAAACTAATCATCATGATAATCCACATGTTGAATATTGTTTAAACCTAATGCGTAGGGCGAACATACGGTTCTTGATCGATTTCACATTAGAAGTAATCATTGGCTCATACATTACCTCAAATGTAGTACATTTCAAGTGTCTTATAAAATTTCACAATAAATTAACGCACATGGAGTTTTATAATTGAAATACAATTATTCAGATTATGGCTAATTGAATTACTTAGTACCCTTGTATTCAGGAAGTGTTGTGCCATATGAATAAATTATTGAACAATTTGATGCATTTGTTTTTGTCATTCCAATTGGCTGCCTAATAAAGGTACTCGAAAAAAGATGAGGGAAAGAAGAACTAAAAAGAAGAAAGTGATTTGGTGTTGAGGACACACTGTACATGGCCTCTGTATTATAGCGGGGATTGTGTGTGTGTGTGTGTGTGTGTGTGTGTGTGTGTAAGAGAGAGAGAAAGAGAGAGAAAGAGAGAGAGAGAGAGAGAGAGAGAGAGAGAGAGAGAGGGGGGGGGGGGAAAGAGAGAATTGCAAAGCGATCTTAATGATTCATTTCCACAAGAAGATATCTTCTATCAAAATCAGTAATTGTTATGCGCCCCTCACCACCCTCAGGTCAAATCGCTAAAACGGACTGGTAATTTCATTGAGTGTACTGATTTATAATAAGGCTCTTTCTTCACACGGAAAATATTTCCTTAACATAGAATCACAGTCGGAAATACCCCCCCCCCCCAAAGACGCAGCATTTATATAGCGCACTATCCACTTAACGTGGTCAAAGCGCATTACATGGGATCCCTAGCCAACAGCGTTATTTAACTTGTCGGACGAGACAAGAGGATGTTTGACGATATTACAATTTTTTCCAACAGAGACGACACAGTAAACGACCAGGTACTCGTTTTACACTTGAGCACGGTGAGAGAATGTAAGTAAAGATCTTTTTCCAAGGACTCAACTATGCGCCACTGAAAGCGGGACTCGAACTCTGGACCTTCGGATCTAAAGGAGAATATCATACCACTAGACCAGATAGCCGCACAATATAAAACTAATTCATAGAATATCCATCATGTGTGACACTGTTCACCCTTTCACTGTTAACGAATTACTGTAGACATTCGTGTGATAATAATCTTGAAAGAGAAGCGCATTGTAAACATAAGAGTAGAGTACAGTGTCGGGGCTAACCACAGATGAAAACAACGTTGATAGTCAAAATAAATATATACATAAATGAAAAACGCTTATAAGACGACTTGTACCGTATGAAATGGAAATGGATTCTTTTAAGTCTGCTAGGGCAATTGGTGAAAAATTGTAAAGTTCACTGAGCATGTAAACGCAATGTAAATGTGTTCTATAATTGTTAATATAATATTTTCACGACCGCCTCCGAAGACAGCAAAGATTTAGAAAGGCCTTCGGCACGGCTTGAGCAATTTTGAAGACATTTTTTGGGTGTGCAGAATGTAACTTTTACATGTATTTGGCATCAAATAGAAATATGTTTTACCGGAAGTCAAATAGTAAAAGATCAGCTGAGCATAATCCAAACAATTAAATCTGAGAGCAACACTAAAAGGTAATTTACATGTTTATTTAAAAATAGTCATTATATTGCACATAAACGTTTGCTCACATTACTAAAAAAAAACAAATTACGAATTATGCCTGGCGTGATGACCGTTTCCCCCCGAAAGTGTGACTAAAGCTTCCTCCATAACTAGTTCCTCCAGTACTGCTGTGTTCAACATGGCCTTCTGCTTTAGTGTTTCCGTCCTTAGACGTGTGTTCTACTCCACCTCCCACGTGTGATCCGCCATTGCTGTCTTTCTCGGCGTGACCGTGAACGGTTGTCTGTCTGAAGAATAGATGGAAATGAAAGCTGCATTATTTTCAATGACAAAATCAGTTTTGTGCTTGAAGATGGCTATTACTTTAAATCATAGATCATCAAAACCATTTCAGAGAAAATCCCCAAAAGAGCTCCCCAAAAATGACACAAAACCCCCTCCCCTACAACAATAACAAAAATAACCAAATAAAGAAGAAACAAAGAACCCCCCCCCCCCAAAAAAAAAAAAAACAAAAAACAAAAACAAAAACAAAAAAACAAAACAACAACAACAAAAAAAAAACAACTAAGGAATTTCCCCCTCCCCCCCACCGAAGAAAAATTAATACCCCAAACACACACACACACACACAAACACACACACACACACACACATACACAGCAACAATCGCATTTTAAAAATTACTTATTAAGCGCAACTTTATCTCAACAATAAAATATTGGCAAAAAAAAAAAAAAAGACAAAATCATGATGGGGTATAAAAAGAACTAAACTGTCGTGTATTTGTGTTAGATAAAAATTATTGGAATAGTCCCATGGAGAATAAACAAACACAAATAAATTTTGCAACTCAGATTTAACACCTGGTAACTGATGCTTTATTATTTGAAAGCAATACCCACCTTCTCTGCATTTCCTTGACTGCCTCCTCTATCTCAGCCAGCCGTTTCCCAAACGTGTGAGTGACAGTAAGTCCACCACTGTTACCTCCTCTAGAATTATGGTCGAATCCTCCAGAGATAGTAGTCTTGCTTCCACCTTGGTGAGACCAGGTATGACTTGCGTGGACCCCATAGCTGGTACCACCAGGTCTGCTGTGATCGACGTGGGCCCCGACAGAATTTCCACCTGAATTGTGAGTAACACTTCCACCCACATGAGTTCCACTCCTGTCTTTGTTAGCGTGTCCTTCTACTGTTGTACTTCTTTTGTTGACCTCCCTGTTTTGGAAAGAGACAAAGGTAGATAATTGGAAAAATACTTACTATCAAAGAGATAATAAAAATGGTAATCGAGGAATGTTCATATTCATTGAATACGATTACAATTACCTAATTTCAAGGCTTTGAGCAAAATCTTGCGGTGGGAAATGTCCGGTGTTGAACATAGAAAATCAATAAATAAGTTCTTTATCGACAAGTATTGTATATCCACCAATTTTGTGACCACTGCAGTTGGATGTTTTGCAAAGCTGTAATTCTACCTCAACGTGATGGCACAAATAGACGCTTTCGTTTAATCTTCTCATTTACTAAGCTTTGATGTTAAAAACAAATCCCTACAATGTAAGTTCTTAATCATTCTTTCAACCTTCAATTATTGAATTCTCACCGTTTCCCCCCGAAAGTGTGACTAAAGCTTCCTCCATAACTGGTTCCTCCAGTACTGCTGTGTTCAACGTGACCTTCTGCTTTAGTGTTTCCGTCCTTAGATGTGTGTTCAACTCCACCTCCCACGTGTGATCCGCCATTGCTGTCTTTCTCGGCGTGACCGTTCACGGTTGTTTCTCT
Source organism: Berghia stephanieae (assembly GCF_034508935.2). Taxonomy (NCBI): domain Eukaryota; kingdom Metazoa; phylum Mollusca; class Gastropoda; order Nudibranchia; family Aeolidiidae; genus Berghia; species Berghia stephanieae. The sequence goes on from NC_088360.1 coordinate 123,632,743, forward strand.
GAAGAAAAGATGTAGATGAAAGCTGCATTATTTTGAATGACAAAATCAGGTTTGTGCTTGAAGACGGTTATTGCTTTTTGTTATGGAAGATAAAAATAACTAAAGACATGTTTAGAATATGCAATTATCTTCACTTTTGTGGATATATGTCAGACTGCCTGATAATTTAATTGTCTAAATTGTCAACAACCAAAAAATGAAAATATTTACCACATATCTTTTCAATAAGAAGACTTTGAATTGTTTACCGTTCCAACTATTATTAATGTCCATTTTGTTCTAAACCTAATTACTTTTAAGTGACTGCATTACAGTGATGCTGCACGTCACATTAATTTAATTTATCAATGTGGCTTTTTCAATGCGTGGTAAACGATGCATTAATTTTTGAAAGCAATACCCACCTTCTCTGCATTTCCTTGATTGCCTCCTCTAACTCAGCCAGCCGTTTCCCAAACGTATGAGTGACAGTAAGTCCACCACTGTTACCTCCTCTAGAATTATGGTCGAATCCTCCAGACACAGTAGTCTTGCTTCCACCTTGGTGAGACCAGGTATGACTTGCGTGGACCCCATAGCTGGTACCACCAGGTCTGCTGTGATCGACGTGGGCCCCGACAGAATTTCCACCTGAATTGTGAGTAACACTTCCACCCACATGAGTTCCACTCCTGTCTTTGTTAGCGTGTCCTTCTACTGTTGTACTTCTTTTGTTGACCTCCCTGTTTTGGAAAGAGACAAAGGTAGATAAATTGGAAAAATGCTTACTATCAAAGAGATAATAAAAAATGGTAATCGAGGAATGTTCATATTCATTAAATACAATTACAATTACCTAATTTCAAGGTTTTGAGCAAAATCTGTGACGGGAAATGTCCTGTGTTGAACATAGATAATCAATAAATAAGTTCTTTATCGACAAGTATTGTATATCCACCAATTTTGTGACCACTGCAGTAGGATGTTTTGCATAGCTGTAATTCTACCTTAACGTGATGGCATAAACAGACACTTTCGTTTAATCTTCTCGTATACTAACCTTTGATGTTAAAAACAAATCCCTACAATGTAAGTTCTTAAACATTTTTTCAACCTTAAATTATTGAATTCTCACCGTTTCCCCCCGAAAGTGTGACTAAAGCTTCCTCCATAACTAGTTCCTCCAGTACTGCTGTGTTCAACGTGACCTTCTGCTTTAGTGTTTCCGTCCTTAGATGTGTGTTCTACTCCACCTCCCACGTGTGATCCGCCATTGCTGTCTTTCTCGGCGTGACCGTTCACGGTTGTTTCTCTGAAGGAAAGATGTAGACGAAAGCTGCATTAGTTTGAATGACAAAATCAGTTTTGTGGTGGATAATGGCAATTACTTTGAATCATAAAACATCGAAATCATTAAAAAGAAAACCCCAAAAAGAGCTCCCCAAAAATGACACAAAACCCCTCGCCAACAACAAAAACAAAATTACCCAAACAAGAAGAAAAAAAATACCAGCAACCCAAAAACAGCAAAAGACTCTACCCCCACCCCCAAAAAATGTAATACCCCAAACAAACACACACCAACACATGCACACACACATACACACACACACACACACACACACATACACATACAGGAACAATCGCATTTTTTAAATTACTTATTAAGCGCACTTTTATCTCAACAATAAAATGTTGCGCAATAAAAAGAGACAAAAATCATAATGGGGAATATAAAGAACTAAACTGTCGTGTATTTGTGTTAGAAAAAAATTATTGGAATAGTCCCATTTTATAAAGACAATGGAGAATAAACAAACGCAAATAAATTTTGCAACTCAGATTTAACACCTGGTAACTGATGCATTATTATTTGAAAGCAATACCCACCTTCTCTGCATTTCCTTGATTGCCTCCTCTAACTCAGCCAGCCGTTTCCCAAACGTATGAGTGACAGTAAGTCCACCACTGTTACCTCCTCTAGAATTATGGTCGAATCCTCCAGACACAGTAGTCTTGCTTCCACCTTGGTGAGACCAGGTATGACTTGCATGGACCCCATAGCTGGTACCACCAGGTCTGCTGTGATCGACGTGGGCCCCGACAGAATTTCCACCTGAATTGTGAGTAACACTTCCACCCACATGAGTTCCACTCCTGTCTTTGTTAGCGTGTCCTTCTACTGTTGTACTTCTTTTGTTGACTTCCCTGTTTTGGAAAGAGACAAAGGTAGATAATTGGAAAAATACTTATTATCAAAGAGATAATAAAAATGGTAATCGAGGAATGTTCATATTCATTGAATACAATTACAATTACCTAATTTCAAGGCTTTGAGCAAAATCTGTGGCGGGAAATGTCACGTGTTGAACATAGAAAATCAATAAATACGTTTTTTATCGACAAGTATTGTATATAGGGCTACACAAATTTTGTGACCACTGCAGTAGGATGTTTTGCAAAGCTGTAGTTCTACATTAACGTGATTGCACAAATAGACGCTTTCGTTTAATCTTCTCATATACTAAGCGTTGATGTTAAAAACGAATCCCTACAATGTAAGTTCTTAATCATTCTTTCAACCTTAAATTATTGAATTCTCACCGTTTCCCCCCGAAAGTGTGACTAAAGCTTCCTCCATAACTGGTTCCTCCAGTACTGCTGTGTTCAACGTGACCTTCTGCTTTAGTGTTTCCGTCCTTAGATGTGTGTTCTACTCCACCTCCCACGTGTGATCCGCCATTGCTGTCTTTCTCGGCGTGACCGTTCACGGTTGTTTCTCTGAAGAAAATATGTAGATGAAAGCTACATTATTTTGAATGAAAAAATCAGTTAGTGTTATTAGTTTTGTGCTTGAAGATGGTTATTACTTATGGTTATGGAAGATAAAAATAACTAAAGACATGTTTAGAATTTGCAATTATCTTCATACATGCATTACAGTGATGCTGCACGTCACATTGCTATAATTTATCAATGTGACTTATTCAGTGCGTGGTAAACGATGCATTAATTTTTGAAAGCAATACCCACCTTCTCTGCATTTCCTTGATTGCCTCCTCTAACTCTGCCAGCCGTTTCCCAAACGTGTGAGTGACAGTAAATCCACCACTGTTACCTCCTCTAGAATTATGGTCGAATCCTCCAGAGAGAGTCGTCTTGCTTCCACCTTGGTGAGACCAGGTATGACTTGCATGGACCCCATAGCTGGTACCACCAGGTCTGCTGTGATCGACGTGGGCCCCGACAGAATTTCCACCTGAATTGTGAGTAACACTTCCACCCACATGAGTTCCACTCCGGTCTTTGTTAGCGTGTCCTTCTACTGTTGTACTTCTTTTGCCGAAATTGCTGTTTTGGGAGGAGGGCAAGCGTAGATTATTCTATTATTAAAAGATGTTGTAGTGTGATTAGAGTAAATGAAATTTGTATCCATAATATTTCCTCATCGAGATTTTAAGCTGCCATTTCTAATTAGTTTGTCATGTTAATATTCATGAAGATGAAAAGACAGGTCTTCAAATAGCAGAGGTAAGTAGTAGAACATTACTCTATCCAAATCAGGATACCAATGTCTTTGCTTTTAAGAATGCCCATATATTTTTTTTCACTTATCGTGTTTTACATTAAGTCAATACATTCAAAAATATTCTTTAAAACTATCGATGCATGTCGACTTTGTTTCTGATTGGTGCGCTATCACTAGAACGGTACGATACAGATATATTTCTTTCCAATTAATATCATTATATTCGAAGTGGCTGGAATAATATTGACAGTCATGAAATGGTGTTGAAGTAATTTGTATTCTTTGCAATTATTTGTTAGACTTGATATCTTTCCCTTACCTTCCATGACGAGAGTGACTATGAGTACCCTTTATTCCGCCTCCGCCATGTGTTCGTCCACCATGCTTGTGAGTGTCATGTTTTTCGGTAAAACGTGCCTTTTTGGATAAAATCAGAGAATTTATTAGTAATAAAAGTTAGTTTTAATATTAAATTTCATTGAAACAAAGGGAAACATTTTAAGGTTGAATCATGAAGTCTCCCGAATGGAAGTTGTGCTTATTTACTTTACTAATCGTTTGGATGATGTTTAATGTTTTATCACGTATTCATTTCTCGTTAAATTCTACCTAAAACTTTATTTTGACAGTGTCTGGAATGCAAGATGAAACTTAAATTCTAAATTACAATTGTGAACAATGTCAAAGTTTACATACCAAAGATATGGCAAAGCAGCATATGAATATGATCAAAAGTTTCATTTTGAAGTATTTTGTCCCGGTAATTGATGAATAATTTTCGTCAAGATCGAGGGGTTGATTTGACAGACAGAATACCAAACATTATATAGAATCAATTTCTATCCTGGATCCTTGAGAGATTGACAGATGTGTTAAAAATGACGTCTTTTGTTTTTCTCCAATGCGTGTGACCTAAATTGATTTAGATAGCTATAGTTAGTTATGTTACATGAAATTATAATAGTTAGCTTTTCCAAATGCATCCTGGTACGTGAGACACAAGATAAGAATGGCATCCGATGTGTCTTTATCCTTTAGGAAAGTATTCAATCAATTCATGCTTAATGTATGAATATTAACTCGATTATTTTATGATTCCTTATGTCAAGATTAAGGATAGTGATGATGATGATGATGATGATGATGATGATGATGATGATGATGATGATGATGATGATAATAATAATAATAATGAAATTAATAATAATAATAATAATAATAATAATAATAATAATAATAATGATAATAATAATAATAATAATAATAATAATAATAATAATTATTATTATTATTATTATTATTATTATTATTATTATAATATTAATAATAATAATAAAAATAACAATAATAGTTTATAATAATAATAATATTATTATTATTAATAATAATAATAATAATAATAATAATAATAATAATGATAATAATAATGATAGTACTACTAATAATAATTATAGTAATAATAATAAAGATAATAATAATAATAATAATAGCAATGATAATAGTAATATAATAATAATAATAATAATAATAATAAATAATAATAATAATAATAATAATAATAATACTATTAATAATATTAATAATGATGATAATAATACTAATAATACTAATAATAATATTAATAATAATGATATTAATAATAATAATAGTAATAATAATATTAATAATAATAATAATAATAATAATAATAATAATAATAATAATAATAATAATAATAATAATAATAATAATAATAATAATAATAATAATAATAATATTCGAATTCTGGACATGTCGTTGCGAAGGCGGGTGTCCTACCAAAAGTCTTCATAGCCTATCTATCTATCTATTTATATATCTATCTATCTATCTGTCTATCTATCTATCTATCTATCTATCTATCTATCTCTGTATCTATCTATCTATCTATCTATCTCTGTATCTATCTATCTCTATATGTATTTATTTATTATGTATGTATGTATGTATGTATGTATGTATGTATGTATGTATGTATTTATGTAGGTATGTATGTATCTATCTATGTATTTATGTAGGTATGTATGTATCTATCTATGTATCTATCTATCTATCTATCTATCTATCTATCTATCTATCTATCTATCTATCTATCTATCCATCTATTTGTCCATCCATGCATCCATCTATATATCTATATCTGTGTTTTTCTCATCTATATTCTAATTTTTATTGCCCTTCTCTCACTTTTTCTTCCATCTCTCTATATATCTATTAATCCATCAATCTATCTATTCATTTACACATCCATCAATCTTTCTATCTATCTATAAATCTATCTATCTATCTATCTATCTATCTATCTATCTATCTATCTATCTATCTATCTATCTATCTATCTATCTATCTATCTTTAAAAAACTTGAGCTGTGTGTATAGCGCAATATTCACTAAACGTACTAAAAGCTCTTTACAAAATGTCCCTGACCAACAGCAACACGAACCATGTAGAACGAGACATGACGCCTTATAGGCGATAATACAATTTTTTTCCAACATAGACAACGCTGTTAACAGCCAGGTACTCATTTTACACCTGAATACGGTGAGAAAATGTCAGTAAAGAGCCTTTTCCAAGGACTCAACTATGCAAGGTCGATTCACAGGGAAGACTTGAATAACTCATGCGTTTACCACTATGTAGCGAGAGGCATATAGTCGAACTCTGTATCTTCTATGTACGGATCACAGACAATACCGCTATACCATGGTGCCCCTCTCTATCAATATATTTATCTACCTATATATTTATCTGTCCATATATCGATCTATCGCTAATTCCATAGATTTTTTCATCTCATCGTTTGACATCCTATAGATCCATTAAAACGACATCAATGATGATGACAATGATGATAATGAATAATGACGATATTGAATATGAAATAATGATTTTGATGATGATGATGATGATGATGATGATGATGATGATGTTGTTGATGATGATGATGATATATGATGATGCAAATGATGTTGATGGATATTCTTTTTATGCTGTTGCTGTTGTTGCTGCTCTTAAACAAACAACGATATATTGGTGGTAAAGACGACTGTGATGGATGCGTTTGCAATAATAATAATAATAATAATAATAATAATAATAATAATAATAATAATAATAATAATAATTATAATAATAATAATAATAATAATAATTATAATAATAATAATTATAATAATTATAACGATACTACTCATACTACTACTACTACAACAACAACAACTACTACTACTACTACTACTACTACTACTACTACTACTACTACTACTACTACTACTACTACCACTACTACTACTACTACTACTACTACTACTACTACTACTACTATTAGTACTACTACTACTACTACTATTACTACTACTACTACTACTACTACTACTACTACTACTACTACTAATAATAATAATAATAATAATAATAATAATATGGAAGCAAAATATAGATTTAAAAAGAATTTTATTGCAGTTAGGGGATCCCGATATCTCAGTTGGTAGAGCACTCGCTTCACAAGCAAAGGGACCGAGATCGATCCCGGATGCAGACGAGATTTTTTTTCACCCCCTTGTCCACCCAGCAGTGATTGGGTAGCTGGTTATGTTAGCTGTGATTGGGTAGCTGGTTATGTCCTATTCAAAGGGTAGCAAGCAATTGCTGTTGTCCGATTCACACTACAGAAACCCGGATAAACTCCAGCTTCATGGGCCTGGGGGCTCGGAAGGACGATTTATTGCAGTTCGTAATTTTCACAATAGTTTTCATATTTGACAACTGTATGATTATCTTATTAACCATCTGCCATTTTCACACAGTATTCTTTAATAACAACACTGGTCGCACTAGGACTGGCTGACATGTAATGAACAGATTATGGGAAGGTTGAAACAAAGAATTTGATAGGATTACTTCTATTATAACATCATACAAAGACTAAAGTCAGAAAGGTAGTGGAGTGTTCACATATACCAACTTTAAACAGTTGGTAACCACCTTCCGCTGTGCTTGTAGGATCCCGGGTTCGACTCCAAGTCACGGCGAAAGTTTTTATTTTCAATTTATCTTTTGGCACTTTGAAACTTTTTCCATTTTTTATACCAACCAACAGATCATTCAGTTCTTTTTCAAATCACATTGATTATTTTACGTTTCAACAAAAGGAACAATAGAGTTATGATGGCCACAATCAAAGACCCCCCCCCCCCCCCCAAAAAAAAAAAACAAAAAAAAAAAAAAAAAAAAAAACAAAAAAACAAAACAAAACCCAAAAACAAAAAAACAAAAACAAAATAAAACAACCCAACAAAACAACAAACCCCCCTCCCCCTCCCCCCCCCCCAAACAAAAAAAAACAAAACAAAGCAAAACAACAACAACAACAAAACTCACAAAAGCCTATCAAGCAAAAAATAAAAAAGAACAAGAATAAAATAAGCAAATCAAAATTTAAGGTGTAAAGATCTGTAAAGAAAAACAAATCCAATTGCATGAATTGTGTATCCCAATGAGAGTTTATCTTGTAATGTGGTAAAATATGAATCACTTTACTAGCTGATGAAAACCATATAGATAAATAAACAAACAAACAAACAAACAAAAAATAGAAAAGTTCAAACAATTAGTTTTATCTCATTCCTTTATTCATGTAAAAAAAAAAGCAATAAAGGAACACTGTCTTTTTCGACTCAGGTGCGAATGTGCGCCGGGCTAAATACAGTGACAAATATTGTAAAAGTATAAGTAGGTACATGTGGAAATGCGCTAAAAATGTTCATTTTTTATTTATGATGTTAACTCGCTCAACCCTAACACCTACTATATTCGTAGGGTGCCCGGTTTACTTTTATCTCGTGCCTATTTATTACATTCTTCTGAGACAAATTATCAACGTTGTATCAAAGCAATGTTTTTAGGTTTTGCATGTTTATGATAGTTGAATAATACTATCTATGTACATGCTCATTTTTAGTAATTTTTTCCAATTTCAAAGCAGCAAAAATCTCTAGGATTGAGTGAGTTAAACATTACAAACGCATGGATCATGATCCACGGCAAAATCGAGAAGTTCCGATTCCATAATATTATATAGACAATCTAAATCTAACGTAGTTTTCTTGGTTGAATGGAAAGGTGAGGTGGGGGAGGGTCTCTGAGAATGTTAAATTTGGCTATCACTTTTCTGATTTCACGGAGCTGCTGTTGCTACTACTACGACTACTACTAATGCTACTACCACCACCACCACCACTACTACTACTACTACTACTACTACTACTACTACTACTACTACTACTACTACTACTACTACTACTACTACTACTACTACTACTACTACTACTACTACTACTACTACTACTACTACTACTACTACTACTACTACTACTACTACTATTACTACTAAACTGCTACTAGTCAATCTAGGACATTTTATTTTAATCTTTTTACCTACATTGAACGAAATTCTTAACACTATTTTAGTATGTCTACGTCATTGTCTGCACGTTTACGTTTCCCAAGGTTCCAGGACATAATAACATTCCATGAACCAGTCAGTTTTATAATATCTTCCATAACACTAAATTCAACTGATAATGCTGGGTTAAGTCTGGGTTAAACAGCATTCTGGTTGGATTCATCATGACTATGTTTAAACACATGGACACACACACACACAACACACACACACACACACACACACAAATCATAAATAAATAAACAAGCAAAAAACAACACCAAAGATACAAGAGAGAAACGCTCAAACAATCAGTTTTGTCTCTGTAATTCCTTTATTCATTTCAAGAAAATTTGCAATAAAGGAAATACTATTTATTCGACGCAGGTGCGAACGAGTACGGGGCTATCTGCAGTGACATATATTATTAGAGTGTGTGCAAAAGGACGCCTAATAGACGACTGGTACTGAATGAAGTGGAAATAAGGTTTCATAAGGCCTGAGGAATAAATAAAGCACGTTTAAACGTATTCTGAATGTCAAATCGGTGGAAGTGCTCGACATAAATGTTCTATTTATTGATGAATTTAGATATTAGAAAAGAATAGACCATGATCCATGGCAATGTCGTGATTGCAAGAAAGTAAAAAATAGGGCAACTTGGTTCCGATAATATAAACAAATCTAAATCAAGTTGTCTTGATCCTATAGACGAGAGAGGTGGTGTAGATAGGAGAAAGAAATGAAACCACATTTTTGAAATCCAACATAGATAAAATTTAGTTTTAACTTACCTTCTGAATGTCCCCTAATCATATCTTGGTGCGATTTGTTTTATTACGTTTCTATGCATTGCTAATGTTCTATTATTATTATTATATTGTATTATATATTCTAAAACATATTTGGAGTGTGTCAACAGGCCTTTGAAAATTTCCAAGAAAAAAATGGAGTCACATATCATGCTTTATGTACGCTATATATTAATATTTGGTTCCGAAAACTGTCACCAGTTTTGTCCACATGGCCTGTGCCTTCGAAACTGTAGGTCAAGGGTTCGTTGTCCGAGTCTCTCGTAGGCCGCGCAAATTTGAATCCCAGGAAAAGGCTCTTTATTCGTATTCTCTCATCGTACTCGTGTGTAAATGAAAAATTGGCTGGTATGGTAACAGCGTTGTCTTTGTCGATTAAGATGTTAGTGTGCCTTGCGGCCTCATCCCGTATCCTATATATATTATGTGTTGCTGATGACTTGGGACCCATTCTAAAACACTTTCAGCACAATTAGCGAAAATTGCGCTATATCAAGTCTCAAGTTTGAAGGTCAAGAT
>NC_088360.1:123655546-123665546 GCF_034508935.2 Berghia stephanieae
TATTATTATCATTATCATTATTATTATTATTATTATTATTATTATTATTATTATTATTATTATTATTATTATTATTATTATTATTATTATTATTATTATTATAATTATTATTATTATTATTATTACTATCATTATTATTATTATTATTATTATTATTATTATTATCATTATTATTATTATTATTATTATTATTATTATTATTATTATTATTATTATTATTATTATTATTTTTATTATTATTATTATTATTATTATTTCATTTCAACTCAAATCAAATTTGTATTTCATAATAAAATGCATTAGATTGCTTCACAATCTTTTATAAAAATCAGAGACTAAGTTATATTTGCTTGTCGCAAGTTTTTGTCTGTAGCATTAGTGTAAATGTTGCTGCTCGAAGTTCGAAGAAATAAATAATAACGTGAAGTTGAATGTAAGCTTCAATTTAATTACAAAAACAGATCAAATGAACGTTTCGGGTCTCCCCTTTTATCAACAAAACAGGATGAATGAAACACCACAGATGAATGAGATGATGTGGTAGTGGCGTAGTTAAGATGAATCATCTTGAATCATGAATATGCAATCCATTAAATATTCACATATTTTGTCTTTTAAGTTTCGGTTTCTGAGCCACGCAAAATTGAGATTTTCACCTAGAGCTAGATATATATTATTTTCTTTCATTTTTATACGCTTCATACTTTTCATTAACATAGAGAGTTCATCAGCCGATCAATTATCACCGCCAAAAATATCGAAGAAGCAATCGGATTAGCCAAGAATACTGGATTTGGTATGGGGTTTGCCTTCAATGTCAACATAGCTGATGTCAAAAATCCTTCAACTATGTGGACTGTAGAAGTAAGGAACAGTTTAGGATTTAAATAAAATTATATTATGATAATAATGATGATGAGGATGATGATGATGATGATGATGATGATGATGATGATGATGATGATGATGATGATGATGATGATGGTGATAGTGATCATTATTATTATTATTATTATTATTATTATTATTATTATTATTATTATTATTATTATTATTATTGTTATTAATTGTATTTTTATCATTATCATCATCATCATCATCATTATTATTATTATTATTATTATTATTATTATTATTATTATTATTATTATTATTATTATTATTATTATTATTATTATTATTATTATTATTATTGAAATTAATTTTTTTTAAAATCATTTTTTCATGATTTTCTGAGTTTTCAAACTAAGTTTTTCCAATACTATTCCTTTCATCGGTGGTTTGATTTTCAGTAACTGGCTGTGATTGTCTGATATATTTCTCTTAGAATATACATATTAAATAAGCCGTCGCATTTTGGTCAGATAACAATAAAGGTCATTAAACCAACATGTCTGTCGTAAAGATCAAACTTCAGTATTGTGCAAACGTATCCATATTGTTTTCATTTTCTTATTTATAATTAAAATACAATAATTGTTTTTTTAAAATCGTTATGAAAGACCCTCATCAATATTCAGGAGTATCCACTCGTCTTTGCTCAAGCGTACTGATTTTGTAGGCACAATCTCAATATTGTTGGCTTATATAACTTTTATTTTAAGGCTTTTAGGTCTAATGATAGCGGTATGTCCCTCTTTCGATTCCCGCTCATGGCAACTTAAAGTTAAAATCTTGGAGAAGGCTCTTTACTCTAATTTTCTCACCGCACTCAGGTGTAAAATACGTTTATGGACAGCGAGAGCGTTGAATCTATAAAAAATGAAAATCCGTTTTTTATGAATATTAAGATATAAATATTGGTGATTGATGCTATGCGTTTAGTTAATTACTCACACCATCCGTCAGCAGGATATAACGTATCAACACATAAATATGTGCAACCTTGAACGTTTAAAGTCTGACTGATACAATTCATTGAGAACTAATCACCAAACTGGCTCTCTAAAATCAATAACAAAGAAATGAGTGACATCAATTTCGTTCCATCTATAAACTTTTTATAATCAATGAGAATTTCGAGTAATATATCATCAGTCCTGATAGCTCATAAGGTAAACCACAAGCCTCGCAACCAATGGGACAGGTTTTGATCCCATGTTGAGTTGAGCTCCTCTTTTCTCTCTTCTTCCCTCACAGCGAATAAGTAGCTAGGACTGTTGTAAGAAACAATGATGACTGTCCCTTAAACGCCAAAGTAACAGGAATAAATATCAGTTCGATTGATCTTGAAGCCCCTAAAGTTTTCATATTTGTGTAAGACTATATTTCTATCTCTCTGTCATACGATATGAAACATTTTTTTAGTTGATCATTAATTAGTTATGCAAATTGAAGTTATTTTATTTAGATTCTTTTAAAAAGTCACTTCCTCGTTATGGTTTATTCAAAAATTAACTTCATCCATTTTATCGGTAAGGTTTATTTTACGTTTACAAAGGTAATGGATTAAACGCTTAAAAATCAAACTTGTTTAATTTCAGTTGTTTGAGTGCAATTTTATACATCTTTGCTCTCCTCTTCTAATAAATTTTTTTAAATTGTTTATTTCCTGTAGATTGGACCACAAGCAGGTGAATCAAAGATTGGGATGCAGACTCTTGACGAGGAGCCAGACGAATCCAAACCATGTCACTATTTTCACGTAAATAGTATAGAGCTCCTCACTGATGTATCGGAGAATCGGACAAACAACAGTTCCATTTTCAGAAGAAAAAGAACCCACGAGGTAAACCATTAATTTTCCTGGAATCATTAACCCTAGTCCCGGTAGTTCCACTGGAATACGACCACTCGGCTCACAATTAAAGGGTCTGCTACGGTTTTTGGTTCAGTCCACCCGATTGTCAATTTGTCATGGAGGGAAAAGGGTAGCAAGCAATAAACTTCTGCTACATAGGCCTTAGGGCTCAACATGACGATTTATAAAAAAAAATCTTGAGAGGTTTTATATTGTCCTGTAACCATTCGCCCATTGAATGCGTCAGGTTTTCTTTGGGCAGTTTACATGAATTCAGTGATTTAGATTTGGATGTTCGTCAGTATGTTCTGAACTTAACTCAATCCTGAATAACTTTTCAAGCCGAAAGTAGGTATCTAATTTTCAGATTTTGCTTTTATCTATTTTCATTTATGTCGATTTGTTTTGACCCAACTTCTTTACCCCGTCTCCATTTCATATATATATATATATATATATATATATATATATATATATATATATATATATATATATCTTTATTATTGTTTACTCTAAAGGTTAGTACTCACTAAATTCTTTCAATCAGGCTATAAACATTTACGGTTACACATAATTTTACACATTGGAACGTTATATCCGACGAGCGTATGTAATGAGTATTTTGAATAAATGCATAGCATTAATTTTCCTCTCTTGGCGGTCGCAGTGCTGACTGAATAAACCAAGTCAGAGGGCCACGAAATATGCTGATATGGACAGGCCATTGGGACCAAAGTAAAATGCAAAATCCAAATTAATTCTTAATTAAATGTATGAAAGTATGACGAAAGTAAGCTAGTCGGGAGCGTGTTTTGAATTATATTCTCGATGTTCCGCTTAAGATTACACTCTATCATGTCTGTTCCTTAATTGAATCATATCTATTTCTTCAATCTTTAGTTGATGATTAGTTCTGCAATTTGACGTTATTTAATTTAGATTGTTTAAGAAAGTTACTTCATCCATTTGCTCGCTATGGTTTATTTAAAAATTCATTTCCTCCATTTTCTCGGTAAAGGTTTATTATTATTGTTATTATTATTATCATTATTATTATTATTATTATTATTATTATTATTATTATATTATTATTATTATATTATTATTATTATTATTATTATTATATTATTTACTATTCTTCTTCTTCTTCTTCTTCTTCTTCTTCTTCTTCTTCTTCTTATTATTATTATTATTATTATTATTTGTTGTGAAAGGCGCAAGACAAGGAAGAAAGAAAATTACAAGAACAAAAACAAACCATCCAAAAAATATGTCTTCTCCAGTCGAGGAAGACTGATGTTTTGGGATGGTTTTTTTCTTGTAGCTTTCTTTCTTGCTTTGTCTGGCACCTTTCATTGATACTTGTTCAGATCTTTACTATAAACATATATCGTTTTAGTTAGTGACTGGGAAAAATTCTACTGTCAAAATGTTCAGTTAGGTGCAACACACACACACACACACACACACACACACACACACACACACACATATATATATATATATATATATATATATATTTGTGTGTGTATGTGTGTGTGTGTGTTCTATACATAATCTCTTTCTTTCGAGAACACCTTACGCATTTAATGATCTAACATATTCGATTTATATTCAACAGATGAATCCTCCAAGAACAAAAAAGGATGCATTGACTATTTTGGGGGATACCACCAACCAAGAATATCCAATTTTTCGTGTGGCAGACAAAACAACAATAGACGGCTCTACAATTTTCACATCAGTATGTGATATTCTTGAGAACCGTGTGGAATTTTACCATGGAAACCCAATCAGACAGGACTTCAAACCTTCGTTCTCTTTCCAAATTATGGAGGAAAATAACTAATCTAATTTGAAAAGTGTACACAATTTTAAAAATCTATATAATATTAGTTAACAGTTTAAACTGGTTTGGATTCTTCAAATCTGAAAACGCAGTTTATTGGTTTTGAAATATGTATTTCTAATTTAAAAAACTGACATTCTTTATTTTGATCAATATGCTCATATCCAAATATTTATACTTATATGAGACTACGTGCACACATTTAGGTGTCTGATATCCGAACACAAATATTGACTTGTTTTAACATTGTTGTAATGTGAAAATATTTATGTTGGCTCCAGGGTATTTCCATTACAATAATAAGACCATAACAATTTGCCTTACCCAACTTGTTAAATAAGTAGGCTACACGTCTTTATGAAACGATGGCATTGTATTTTGTAGGTATAACCTAGTATTAATAGAAGCCAAAAGAGCGAGAAAATATTCAGTGCAAATTTTGACTTCAACAAATCTCTCTCTCTCTCACTCTCTCTCTCTCTCTCTCTCTCTCTCTCTCCTCTCTCTCTCTCTCTCTATATATATATATATATATATATATATATTATATAGGTATATATGTTTGTATATATTTCTTTATCTCTCTCTCTCTCTCTCTCTCTCTCTCTCTCTGTGTGTGTGTGTGTGTGTGTGTGTGTGTGTGTGTGTGTGTTTGAAAATCGTTTTCGTGATCTAATGATAAGTCATTGATGACGTTTCGTGCAATATCATAATTTGATTAATTCTGTGAATTACATTTACTAGTAAATATAATAAATTCACTATCAAATATTGTCGCTTTTAATTCAATTATAATTTCTTTGTGTCGCTATTGTGATATTTTCATAACTGTGATAACTAAGCATCATGATAATCCACATGTTGAATATTGTTTAACATACGGTGCTTGATCGATTTCACATTAGAATCTAATCATTGGCTCATAATGTGCATTTATACATTCCAACTGTCTTATGAATTTTCACAATAATAATACGCAGAATGGAGTTTTATAGTAAATTTATTCGGATTATGGCTAATTGAATTACTTAGTACCCTTGTATTCAGGAAGTGTTGTGTCATATGAATAAATTATTGACCAATTTGATGCATTTGACTTTGTCATTCAAATTGGCTGCCTTATAAAGGTACTCGAAAAAGATGAAAGAAAGAAGAAGTATAAAGAAGAAAAAGATTTGGAAAATATTTTCAGTATATAGAATCAAATTCGGAAATAACCCTCCACCCCAAGACTCCAGGATTTATATAGCGCAATATCCACTTAACGTGCTCATGGCGCTTTGCATGGAATCCTTAGCCAACAGCAACATTTAACATGTCGGACAAGACATGACACCTGTTGTACGATATTACAATTTTTCCAACAGAGACGACACAGT
This sequence comes from Berghia stephanieae, assembly GCF_034508935.2. Taxonomy (NCBI): domain Eukaryota; kingdom Metazoa; phylum Mollusca; class Gastropoda; order Nudibranchia; family Aeolidiidae; genus Berghia; species Berghia stephanieae. The sequence goes on from NC_088360.1 coordinate 123,661,515, forward strand.
AAAAGACCAGGTACTCGTTTTATACTTGAGTACAGTGAGAGAATGTAAGTAAAGATCCTTTTTCCAAGGACTTAACTATGCGCCGCTGAAAGCGGGACTCGAACTCTGGACCTTCGGATCCAAAGGCGAATGTCATACCACTAGACCAGATAGCCGCACAACATAAAACTAATTCATAGAAAATCCATCATGTGTGACACTGTTCACCCTTTCACTGTTAACGAATTACTGTAGACATTCGTGTGATAATAATCTTGAAAGAGAAGCACATTGTAAACATAAGAGTAGAGTACAGTGTCGGGGCTAACCACAGATGAAAACAACGTTGAAAGTCAAAATAAATATATACATATATGAAAAACGCTTATAAGACGACTTGTACCGTATGAAATGGAAATGTGATTCTTTTAAGTCTGCTAGGGCAATTGGTGAAAAATTGTAAAGTTCACTGAGCATGTAAACGCAATGTAAATGTGTTCTATAATTGTTAATATAATATTTTCAGGACCGCCTCCGAAGACAGCAAAGATTTAGAAAGGCCTTCGACACGACTTGAGCAATTTGAAGACATTTTTTGGTGTGCAGAATGTAACTTTTACATGTATTTGGCATCAAATAGAAATATGTTTTACCGGAAGTCAAATAGTAAAAGATCAGCTGAGCATAATCCAAACAATTAAATCTGAGAGCAACACTAAAAGGTAATTTACATGTTTATTTAAAAATAGTCATTATATTGCACATAAACGTTTGCTCACATTACTAAAAACAACAAATTACGAATTATGCCTGGCGTAATGACCGTTTCCCCCCGAAAGTGTGACTAAAGCTTCCTCCATAACTAGTTCCTCCAGTACTGCTGTGTTCAACATGACCTTCTGCTTTAGTGTTTCCGTCCTTAGACGTGTGTTCTACTCCACCTCCCACGTGTGATCCGCCATTGCTGTCTTTCTCGGCGTGACCGTGAACGGTTGTCTGTCTGAAGAATAGATGTAGATGAAAGCTGCATTATTTTCAATGACAAAATCAGTTTTGTGCTTGAAGATGGCTATTACTTTAAATCATAGATCATCCAAACCATTTCAGAGAAAATCCCCAAAAGAGCTCCCCAAAAATGCGACAAAACCCCCTCCCCAACAACAATAACAAAAATAACCAAATAAAGAAGAAACAAAGAAACCCCCCCCCCCCCCCAAAAAAAAAACAAAAAAAAAAAACCAAACAAAAAAAACAAAACAAAAAAAACAACTAAAGGAATTTCCTCCTCCCCCCCCAACAAAGAAAAATTAATACCCCAAACACACACACAGACACACACACACACACACACACACACAGACAGCAACAATCGCATTTTAAAAATTACTTATTAAGCGCACCTTTATCTCAACAATAAAATATTGGCCATTAAAAAAGACAAAATCATGATGGGGTATAAATAGAACTAAACTGTCGTGTATTTGTGTTAGATAAAAATTATTGGAATAGTCCCATTTTATAAAGACAATGGAGAATAAACAAACGCAAATAAATTTTGCAACTCAGATTTAACACCTGGTAACTGATGCTTTATTATTTGAAAGCAATACCCACCTTCTCTGCATTTCCTTGACTGCCTCCTCTATCTTAGCCAGCCGTTTCCCAAACGTGTGAGTGACAGTTAATCCACCACTGTTACCTCCTCTAGAATTATGGTCGAATCCTCCAGACACAGTAGTCTTGCTTCCACCTTGGTGAGACCAGGTATGACTTGCGTGGACCCCATAGCTGGTACCACCAGGTCTGCTGTGATCGACGTGGGCCCCGACAGAATTTCCACCTGAATTGTGAGTAACACTTCCACCCACATGAGTTCCACTCCTGTCTTTGTTAGCGTGTCCTTCTACTGTTGTACTTCTTTTGTTGACCTCCCTGTTTTGGAAAGAGACAAAGGTAGATAATTGGAAAAATACTTACTATCAAAGAGATAATAAAAATGGTAATCGAGGAATGTTCATATTCATTGAATACAATTACAATTACCTAATTTCAAGGCTTTGAGCAAAATCTGTGGCGGGAAATGTCCCGTGTTGAACATAGAAAATGAATAAATAAGTTCTTTATCGACAAGTATTGTATATAGAGCTACACCAATTTTGTGACCACTGCATTAGGATGTTTTGCAAAGCTGTAATTCTACCTTAACGTGATGGCACAAATAGACGCTTTCGTTTAATCTTCTCATATACTAAGCTTTGATGTTAAAAACGAATCCCTACCATGTAAGTTCTTAATCATTCTTTCAACCTTAAATTATTGAATTCTCACCGTTCTCCCCCGAAAGTGTGACTAAAGCTTCCTCCATAACTGGTTCCTCCAGTATTGCTGTGTTCAACGTGACCTTCTGCTTTAGTGTTTCCGTCCTTAGATGTGTGTTCAACTCCACCTCCCACGTGTGATCCGCCATTGCTGTCTTTCTCGGCGTGACCGTTCACGGTTGTTTCTCTGAAGGAAAGATGTAGATGAAAGCTGCATTAGTTTGAATGACAAAATCAGTTTTGTGGTGGATAATGGCAATTACTTTGAATCATAAAACATCGAAATCATTTAAGAGAAAACCCCCAAAAGAGCTCCCCAAAAATGACACAAAACCGCTCGCCAAAAACAAAAACAAAATTACCCAAACAAGAAGAAAAAAAAAATACCAACAACCCAAAAACAACGAAAGACCCCACCCCCACCCCCCAAAAAAAATGTCATACCCCAAACAAACACACACCAACACATGCACACACACATACACACACACACACACACGCATACACACACAGCAACAATCGCATTTTTAAAATTACTTATTAAGCGCACCTTTATCTCAACAATAAAATGTTGCGCAATAAAAAGAGACAAAAATCATAAAGGGGTTTATAAAGCACTAAACTGTCGTGTATTTGTGTTAGATAAAAATTGTTGGAATAGTCCCATTTTATAAAGACAATGGAGAATAAACAAACGCAAATAAATTTTGCAACTCAGATTTAACACCTGGTAACTGATGCATTATTATTTAAAAGCAATACCCACCTTCTCTGCATTTCCTTGATTGCCTCCTCTAACTCAGCCAGCCGTTTCCCAAACGTGTGAGTGACAGTTAATCCACCACTGTTACCTCCTCTAGAATTATGGTCGAATCCTCCAGACACAGTAGTCTTGCTTCCACCTTGGTGAGACCAGGTATGACTTGCGTGGACCCCATAGCTGGTACCACCAGGTCTGCTGTGATCGACGTGGGCCCCGACAGAATTTCCACCTGAATTGTGAGTAACACTTCCACCCACATGAGTTCCACTCCTGTCTTTGTTAGCGTGTCCTTCTACTGTTGTACTTCTTTTGTTGACCTCCCTGTTTTGGAAAGAGACAAAGGTAGATAATTGGAAAAATACTTACTATCAAAGAGATAATAAAAATGGTAATCGAGGAATGTTCATATTCATTGAATACAATTACAATTACCTAATTTCAAGGCTTTGAGCAAAATCTGTGGCGGGAAATGTCCCGTGTTGAACATAGAAAATGAATAAATAAGTTCTTTATCGACAAGTATTGTATATAGAGCTACACCAATTTTGTGACCACTGCATTAGGATGTTTTGCAAAGCTGTAATTCTACCTTAACGTGATGGCACAAATAGACGCTTTCGTTTAATCTTCTCATATACTAAGCTTTGATGTTAAAAACGAATCCCTACCATGTAAGTTCTTAATCATTCTTTCAACCTTAAATTATTGAATTCTCACCGTTTCCCCCCGAAAGTGTGACTAAAGCTTCCTCCATAACTGGTTCCTCCAGTATTGCTGTGTTCAACGTGACCTTCTGCTTTAGTGTTTCCGTCCTTAGATGTGTGTTCAACTCCACCTCCCACGTGTGATCCGCCATTGCTGTCTTTCTCGGCGTGACCGTTCACGGTTGTTTCTCTGAAGGAAAGATGTAGATGAAAGCTGCATTATTTTGAATGACAAAATCAGGTTTGTGCGTGAAGATGGTTATTACTT
>NC_088360.1:123670546-123685546 GCF_034508935.2 Berghia stephanieae
GGCCTCATCTCGTATCCTACATATTATGGGTTGCTGATGCCTTGGGACCCATTCTAAAACGCTTTCAGCACAATTAGGGAAAATTGCGTTATATCAAGTCTCAAGTTTAAAGGTCAAGATTAAAACAATCATAGACGGTTTCCTATTCTTAACATAATGGTACCATTATCATTCCAACCTAGTTCCATAGCTCAAATTTGCATTATATTATCAAATTTATTTTCTTATATTTTGAAAGATAACGTCTACAACTTTGTTAGGAATCGGAAAAATACATGGTTATTTATCTTCAGTTAAAATTGTATCCAAACTTGACCTAATATCATATTGGTTCCTAGTGAAAGACCTCTCTTGTTGAATCCAACATACGAGTATTCCTGACCTCACCGACTAATATTGTCTTAGAGAAAACTCGTTATGATCTGATTATTTCTTTGGCTGCCTTAAAAATTAAACAAAAATAATTGATCCTTATTAATTGTATCTATTCAAATGAACATGTAGGCAATGAAGTCTTCAAGGGCAATAATCCAATGTATTTTAATAATAGGAAAAGCATTTCACGATTGCCCATCTTCAACGATAAAGTTGATACGGTGACAATAGTTTTCCGATACTTCAAAAAGTTATTAGCTGTACACTTTTGGTGCCAGACCCTCAGTTTTTATATTATTTGTCATGGTGATTAACCCAGAGAATCAGAAAAAAATATTTCACTAGCTTTTTTTCATTGACTTAAATGGTATTGTGTTGTGTGTTGTGTTGTTGTGTGTGTGTATGTGTGTGTGTGTGTGTGTGTGTGCTTGTGTGTGTAAATGAGTATGTTTCAGCCAAAGTAATTTGTAATTTAAGCGCTTAGAGTCTGGTGTCTCGGAGTTATAGCGCTATATAAGTTTTCAGCATTATTATTATTATTATTATTATTATTATTATTATTATTATTATTGTGTTGTTTATGTTTGAATATTACAAAAATGGCCTTTTGTCTCAGCATCAACAGTTATACAGTAGACAATAATTCGGCAGCGAGTCAACATAGGACAACTAAAATTTGCTGACAAATTATATACTTTTTGGCGAAATTTGCGAATCTTATTCCTCGACAAAAATCACAAATTCGCCATACTCAAAGACACATTTGTACAAGAACGTGTAAAATGTGCATACCTTTGCGCTGCTATTTCCATCGACATGTTTGGTTTGAAGTAATAAAAAGAGATAGAGATAGAAGGAGAAAGATAGATAGATAGATAGATAGATAGATAGATAGATAGATAGATAGATAGAGAGAGAGAGAGAGAGAGAGAGAGAGAGAGAGAGAAAGAGAGAGGATGGGGTTAGGCAACCCGGATAAGATTATGAGGTAAGTCTGAAAAAGGAACATAATCTAGATCTATATGCATTTTCACTATGGTAAGTCAGTAAACCAACAAATATGTTGGACTACAAAAACTAAACTAATGTCTGTGAATAAACAAAGCAAAGAATATTTTAATATTTCAAAACTTTACACCAACTGCTGACTACTAGATACATTTTGTCACGATTGCACTTATGCAGACTGTCAATGAACGACTGGGAGCAAACAAAAAAGATATTTAAAAAGTCACATCATATTAACCAATCAACATAGAAATCATGTCAAAAACATCCAAACAAATTCAACAAAATACAACAAAATAGACAGCAATATAGACTGGTATAGAATTATTAAGCTTGGCCAAATGTCGAGTTTACAGTACCTCGAAAATAGGCACAGTTTACAAGAAAATAGTCACGGCGTCATTGTGAATAAGAGATATTGGCTGGACCTTGGTTGTTTCAGGTAAACGACGATGGCGATATAAATTAAAGATTTTTTAGTCTGTATTGGTTCGATTTTAAAACGTTGGTGTTTCTGTCGATAATAAATAACGAGACGACACGAGGCTATGTGGTCTAGTGGTATGACGCTCTTTCGCATCGGAAGGTCCTGGGTTCGAGCCTCGACGCATAGTTGAGTCCTTGAAAAGGCTCTTTACTCACATTCTCTCACCGTACTCGGGTGTAAAATGAGTACTTGGCCGTTAGCAGCGTTGTCTCTGTCGGAAAAAAATTGTAATACCGCATGACTGGCGTCATGTCTCGTTATAATAATAATAATAATAATAATGATAATAATAATAATAATAATAATAATAATAATAATAATAATAATAATAATAATAATAATAATAATATGATCTTTATTGTCCATAAATATGGCAATTTGTCATTTAGTTACACTTGTTATAACGTTAAACGATAACTGTAACATTGAACAGATATTTCACTATTACTTATTTTCTCTCTCTCTCTCTCTCTCTCTCTCTCTCTCTCTCTCTCTCTCTCTCTCTCTCTTCCTCTCTTTCTTTCACAGGTGCGATATACACAACATAAACATATTCATTTCGTTTTCAATTTGTTACGATTGTGGCAATTCGACACCAAAAATTATCATCATTATCAATTGGTCAGTTAATCTTACATTAAATAAATTAATCAGTTAATCAGTCAACGAATCAATCCTTGGTTTTTCTGTACCATATGAAATATTCAAAAATTTTATTGCTGATGGAACGAACGTTGATTTATACTTGTTAGTTCTACATTTAATCTGACAAAACCTTCTCTCAGATGGTAAAAGACTAAATTCATGGTATAAAATATGTTTTTTATTGTTGGTAATTGAGAATGCTTTCCTTTCTTTTGCTTTTCCATGAATTCTTTCTACTCCATCAAGAGGATGGTTTATTATTTTTGATGCCTCTTTGATAGATTTTGAAATTTTTGATTTATCTTTAAGTCGGCATCCTCCAAACCATATGGTGCAGCCAAACGCAATTACACTTTTAATCAATGAGTCATAAACTCTTAACATAGTTTTCTTCCTTACTTGAAATGTTCTCAATTTCCTGATACATGTTTAAGTGTTGCTGTTGGTCAATGACCCGTTGGAAAGCGCTTTGAGCACGTTTAGTGGATATTGCGAATATAGCTGAAGTTATTTTCTAAAGAATAGAATCGAAATCGAAAAGAACATAATCAGTCACACAGTCTTGTAGAGTGAGCGCTATAAGTCTATCACTAAATTATCTTCCTGTATTAAGTACCAGTTTTGGTTTTAGTCAGAATTTCTAAAATGTTCATATAGGCACCAGTCTTCCCTTGAATTAAGAACAAGACAAGAGCCCTGTCCATATTTAAAAAAAAAAAAAAGCATAGCAGTTTAGTAGAGTGAGTTTGGATCTTAGATATTTAGAATTGGGAGTCCAGATAGCTAAGTTGGTAAAGAGACCCGCGTCAGGAGATAGGGGTCGATCCCGGGTTAAATCAAGATAATTTTCTGCCACCCCCCCCCCCCTGTCCACCCAACAGTGATTGGGTAGCTAGGTCTGAAGTATAAATCTATTACAAAATTATCTGTCGTACATAAATTAAGTGCCATTTTAGATTTCAGCCAGAAAAGTTTTAATTCATATATCAGTGGATTAAGCTAACCCCCAACGTATCTAGACTTCTTTGACGTCTCAGGCTTGTGACTTATTGACAAGTTGGTGATCAGCATAATCCAAAAATGCACAAATAAATAAGTACACGAGGCTAATATGTATTGAAATAATATCCCAGAAATTTGTTAAAAAGTGTTTTGCCATTGTACGGGTATTTTAAAATGTAATCGACAACTGGTGGGCGAAACTTCGTAATTATGCTAAAGTTTGTTGTTATAAGGAATAAGGGCATGGAATTTAGAATTCATTACTTTTTACGTGTTGGAATCCTGTTACAATGCCGATCAACAAATAAATTCGCATTTGCTTTTTCTGATAAACATGTTATTATCCCTTTACAAAATGTACGTTGTCAATATCTCTGGCTGACAAGATATGTCTGAAATCGAGACTTAACGATTAGATGTTTAAAAAGTATATATGAAGACTTTATGTAAATATGAGTGTGTTAGCCATCATTTCAATCGGGTACAATGTCGGGTAAACCAGAAGCCTAAAAGTGACCTAAAGGGTAAAAAGATCAGAATGTGAGGTTTTTCATTCGTTTTTCGAGGCTCAAAAAGCTTTATATTTTCCTAAACAAAACGTAAATAACAATAGTCAAATTGAATAGAAGTTGTTTCAATGTAACCAACGAAGATAGATGATATGGACGTTTCGGTTTTCGTGTTTCGTGCTTCTTTAATCGTTTTTTTTTTTGTTGTTGCCCGAAACTTACATATAATCGATCTCTTTTCGTTAATTGAATCGAAGCGCCCAATCAATGTTACTATTGTTTCATTTCTTTGGACTTCAAGCAGAAACATTTGCATTAAATAAAACGTAAAAACTTAATCCAAGTCTTACAAGTTTTATACCCTAACTCCATTTCTGGCATTTAAATCCTCACCGACATAACGTCAGCCATATTTGGACTAATCTCTGAGACTTAAGTTATGTACATCATACAATAAATAATCAAATCATTAATTAATTCTGTCTCTTTCTTCTAGTTTCAGTGTGGTGATGCTGTTTTCCATGGTGTGCATGATCTTGATAAGCACAGCCGTGGCAATCATGACAAAGCTTCAATGTATTGATAGATTGATAAAACTGTTTACTATTATCCTTATATGGCTAGTAGAACTTGAAACAGTCCGTTGTTTTCTCTTATCGGATTTCATCACCACAGTATTGCCATCCTGAATCAATAAACAAAAACATTAAAGATCGTTTCTGGCATTCGTGTGGACATCTCTCATTATCGTGATGAATAACAATGTGAAATTGACTGTAAGATTCAATTTAATAAACGAAAACAGATAATGTGGACGTTTCGGTTTTCCCCTTTATCAACAAAACAGGATGAATGAAAAACAGTACAGACGAATGAGATAATGTGATAGTGGCGTTGTTAAGGTGAATAAACCTTGGTTATATATATATATAATATATATATATATATATATATATATATATATATGATATGATATTACAGACATGCATAAATTCTGACTTCAGAATCGGATTCTCCATAAATTACAATGTAATGTGATGCAGATACAAATACATATAAAATTAGCAAACTATGGTAATTTTCTTTATAATTTAAATGTCTCCTCCTATAACTTCTCTTAATGATTCTCTCTCCGGCCAACCAACTTTGCATAGATATTTGTGGCCCTGATTGTTGCAGTTTTTCAATCAAAAGCTTTGTTTTGCTCTATGCAAGAAAAATCTCACGATAATATGCCCAAATTTAAGTTTAAATATCTATTAAACGCATTAAATAAAGACAAAAGTGGGATGGACTAATATTTTTTTTAACGAATCAGGAAAGCCCATAAGATTAGTAAACGTGAAATGTGTACTTTCAATATCACGCTAGTCTCAAAGAATTAGTGACTCGATACTGGACCACTAAGGTTCATTGAATTCGTTACAATAATATTTCTCTTATATTTACACTCTCCCCTCAATCGTTATCGATTTAAATACAACCATTCTTGTTCCCCCGTAGACTTTGATTAGACCACTGGACCCTCTCAAGCCCGTTGGTTGCCTTCGGGAGGTATGTACACATTTTTATCGTGTTCTCCTCCGATAGAACCAACAAACCTTGACAATTTTATCGCTCATTATTCTCGAACAACTTAGTAGTTGTCAAACCTATTAAAGAGTGTGAATATGAATAAAAGATTTAGACGGCAGAGGTATGAATGGTGGAATAACATTTCTCAGATAACTCGTGTCCTCTCTTATGGCGACAGTTGTGATCTTATTTTTGACAGAAATCATTTAATATTTAATCAAGGGCGTATAATCTGAAATAAATATTCGACAAAGTATTTTTCCATATTCAAGTATATCAAAAACAAAATAAGGATAATACTTTGTTGTTGTTGAATGAGTTTTATTGTGAAACTGATATATTACACCATTTCCCCATTAATTATCATTTACTTTTATATTGCACTCGTTTACATAAGCTTGAAAACAATTAGACCCGATCTAGTGTTCCATAACCAACTACTATCACAATTTTTGATCTTTGTTATTTTAAAGAAACCAATTCAATAATAAAGGTAATCATCCATGTAGTTCCAAACCATGAAAAAATATGTTTACTTTTCTCCTTTTGGGGGCTTTTAAAAAAAAAAGCTTTATAATACACTACATTAATAGTATATATACTCATTTTCTTATTGATTTTGCACATTGATTTTACGTTTGCTTCTAGATACTTATTTTCAGAGACGTCACAATAATTACTTTAATTAAAAACACAAATAAAAAAAAAACGTCATGATCTACTATCGATATTTCTCAGTGAAGTGGATTGGTGCAACAGAGTCATTTCACGTGCTACTAAAGCATCATTTCATTCAATTGCATCTGACTTTATTTCTATAATGTTTTCAAAAACAATAAATTCGCGATTAGCTCGGGAAGAAATATTAATTTTTAAATATTTCCACAATTTTCTAAAAGATTAGACGGGATAATTTCTTCAGGACCATTGATGTCATACATCATTTGTTTTTTTTAGTTTAGGGAAAACTTCATATTTTATTTCTCATTTATAGTAGATTTGATTTATCTGATGCCACAATCTAATTTACCAATACCGATTTGCACATATTTGCATGCCTGATAACCGAACGCAATTATGGGATTAATTCAAAATCATTATAATTGTAATGGACAATATTTTGTCCTGGTTTGAGAGTATTTCCATTACAACAATAAGCCTATAACAATTTGGGTTATCTGGTCTGCGTCGACCAATGTTGAAGATGATTCCCGACAGAGATTGTTTCTCAGCAGCTCGATACACTAAAACATCCCAGTAATTTGTCGTAAATGTACTTGGTTCATCCTTGTCAGGTAAGCAATAGAGGTGGTAAAACACGAGAATGGTGAGATTAGTTTTGTCATGACTTGATTACATTAACTTCCAAATTGAGTAACCGATGAGAACGCATTTAGTATCACCTAATCTTAACCTTATATAGGCTGGCTTCGATTTTACTCTAACCGCACAGAGAGCTTACTGTTTTAATGACAAAAAATAAATCTTGAGCACTTGCAAAGCGCGATATCAAATAAACGTGCTTAAAGCACTTTACAAGGTATCCCTAGTCAAAAGCAACACTTAAAATGTAGGTCAAAACATGACGCCGATTTTTTCCGACAGAAACAATACTGCTAACGGCAGGTGCTTATTTTACACTAAGTAAGGTGAGAGAATGGGAGTAAAGAGCCATTTCCAATGAATCAGAACACATCTCAAAACCCGGACAGTCTGGTCCGAAGGCGCGTGTCATACCACAAGACCACATAGCTGCACAAAAAATGACACCGATGCTACTCGGGCTTCATAGAATCAACTATAACCTAATATGGCACGGGAGGATTTGAGTCAGGATTTGAAAGAAATTTGGTTTAGTCGTTAAAGACTTGATTTGCTGCTGACTGAGACAGAAACATAATTTCTTAGCTGTTTCATAATCATTACACATAATCTGAATGGATCACCCACGTCAAAACGATGACCACGTCAATACGGTGCTGTATGAATGATGCATTTAGTTGTACCAAGTACCAAAGCATTTTTGCTATCACGTTAACAAGTGCTATTTATGTTTTACACCTAAATACCAATAGGCGGGGCGATTATCTTGACACTTTACACTGTATAGTGATGAGAAACATTGTACTGTAATGTCTGAAGAGGAGCTTGTCAATAATTGATTTAGATGCACACAACGAATTATTTCGCGTAAAAAAAAAATCAAACCCATCTTTTCTTATGTTTGTCCCATTTTGTAGGGCAAAATTTTTAAAAAGTTAAATTCGATATAGCTTAGGGTACTATATGAAATCAGTCATTACCCTTAACCACTTGAATTTCATAATGTTATATACCAGTATTGCTCTAACCTTAACGAATATCTTCTTCTTCCTCTAAAATAAAAAAAAAACAAAAAACAAAAACAAAACAAAAACCAAACCAAAACAAAAAAAATAAAAAAAAACCCACAAAAAAACAAGAACAAAAAAAAACAAAAAACAAACAAACAAACAAACGATAAGTCAGTCAATTTAAAGTATTAATATCCAAGTTATATCGAATAGAAATAAAATTAAATTATGGTACTTTGGTAGTCTCCAGTGCATCTTTATAGGAATCAAAATTGAGGTTTGAGGTTTCGACGAAAGGCGCTATATAAATATGCTCATTATTATTATTATTATTATTATTATTATTATTATTATTATTATTATTATTATTATTATTATTATTATTATTATTATTATTATTATTGTTATTATTATTATTATTATCATTATTATTATTATTATTATTATTATTATTATTATTATTATTATTATTATTATTATTATTATTATTATTATTATTATTATTATTATCAGTAGATAGGTTATTCCGTAAGCGGAGCGGATTTGGCAAAAAAAAAGAAGTAAATAATGAGTAAAGATAAATTAAATCATCACATAAATTGAAATATTCTCTGACTCTGACTCAGATTTAAAGTTTTGTTGCTGGTTAATATAAATTGTTGTCCTCTTGAAAGTATCCCCGCATTTTCTGTGAAAAGTAGATACTTTTCAAAAACGAAAAAAAAACCAAACATCTTATAAGTCTACAAAAATGAAGGCAGTTTCTTGTAACGATTAATTGTAATTCAAAATGATTGATCTCTACAGAGACTCGATTTCCTACAACAATTCAGGGACCAGTTCAGCCAAAATCTATTTTCTAAAGAGCTAAGTTATCATGTAACAATGTAAGATTTAAAAAGAAAGACAAATATCTAAAAGATATATTATTTTTTATCTTTAAAAATCTGATATCTAGTTACAACTCTCAAGTCTTAAGTAAGTGCTTATATGATTCATTAACTATGTGTAAAAGCATCTCTCACTTTCTCTCTCTCTCTCTCTCTCTCTCTCTCTCTCTCTCTCTCTCTATCTATCTATCTATTTATCTATCTCTCTCTCTATCTCTCTCTCTATTTCTTTCTTTCTTTCTCTCTCTCTTTCTCCCTCCCTCTCGCTCTCTCTCTCTCTCTCTCTCTCTCTCTCTCTCTCCCTCTCTCTCTCTCTGTGTAATAGTAATAATAAAAATAATAATAATAATAATATTATTAATAATGATAATATAATAATAATAATAATAATAATAATAATAATAATAATAATAATAATAAATAATGACAATAATAATGATAATAATAATAATAATAATAATAATAATAATAATAATAATAATAATAATAATAATAATAATAATAATAATGATGATGATGATGGTGATGATGATGATGATGGTAGTAATTATAGAATAATAACAATAATAAGAACCATAATCACGATTATTATTTGGTTTGAATTAGATTAATAAAGCTGCAATTACTAAAAAAATCACTTAAAACAAAATCAGAGAATTCATTTTCAGAATAAACAAAATTTTGAATCGTTCCTCAACAAGAATGAAATAAAATCTAGACAATATTTTAGGGCCTTTTGAAACACAGAAACATAAATGACAAAGCGTAATGTGGTAGATGCTAATATTTTATTTATTTATCTGACACGTTCCTCTGAAATTGTCATAGACATTACAAAATTCAATTCATACACTTTGTAACCTTACATTTTTGTCTTTTGTTGTTTATCTCCTTACGAATGCCAAGGGCCGAAACGTTGTTTGTTTTGTGTTGTTCCCTTATATGTGAGTCACTTTTACTCACTTTATTTTTCTCTCCTAAGTAATTAAATCAGTGTTGTTGTTTTGTTGTTGTATTTTGCACTAAATGTCACATACAATGCTAAAGATTTAGTTTCATTGGAGCGCGTATTAAAAGAAATACGAGTACAATAATAAACCCAAATATTTACTGAATTCAACATCAACAACAAACAAAAAAATATATATATTATCATAGATTTCAACAATACCTCAACAATTACGATTATGCAACGTTGTATAAAAAAAGGTGAAAGAAAATGAAGAAAGTATTGTTACATTTTATTTCTCTCTCTCCCCCCCTCTCCCCTTCTCTCTCTCTCTCTCTCTCTCTCTATCTCTCTCTCTCTCTCTCTCTCTGTGCGTGCGTTTGTGTGAGTGTGTGTGTGTGTGTGTATTTATAGTTCTTTTCACTCGACGCTGAATAACCGCAACGTCCATGTGTCCAACCACCTTTTCATATGTCGGTATATCTATCTATCTATCTATCTATCTATCTATCTATCTATCTATCTATCTATCTATCTATCTATCTATCTACCTATCTATTTATCAATCTATCTATCTATCTATCTATCTATCTATCTATCTATCTATCTATCTATCTATCTATCTATCTATCTGTCTCTCTGTCGATCTATCTATCTATATACCTACTTACTATCTATCTGTCTATCAGTCCATCCATCCTTCCATCTATTTATATATCTATCTATCTATTATCTATTTATCTATCTCTCTAACTATATATCTATCTATCTATAGTCAGCAATCTTTTCATCAATCGATCTGTCCTCACTATCAATAAAAACGTCATGATTTGGGGCTGATTTAGTTGATCACCTCCACAACAGAGAGTTTATTGATGGAGCAGTGCAAGCAAGATTTATTGACTTTTCAAATGCCTCCTTGTAGGTAGAGCGGCTGATCCCTATACATACTTGCATGAATGTCATCAGTGCAAATACACTCTGAAACATAATATGCACATACATGAGATTACAAACACAGACCCACATACACAGATACTCTCACAGGCACAAAATATATAAAAACAAACACATATCATAATATATTCTTTACGTAAATCATATTTCTATTAGCAATGAATTAAATAATGATGACTTATAAAAAATCTAGAGCACATGAACAGAATTAAAACCCTGCGGAATATTTAAAATGTGTCCAAAATCAGATTGAAATAAAATCTCAAACGTTAAAAAATGAACCACTAAGTAGCAAACATAATCAAAGTGAAGGTTATTTATTCCATAGTTGATTACAAAAACGTAATTATATAGGGTTAAAAATGATGCCTAAAACTGATATATTTAACTATAGTCCTAAAGGATTATAGTAAAATTAATGCCTGCATTCAGGAGAGTGAGTTTTCCTTTTTTTTTAATTACACAAACATTGATACCTTAATTCATGTTATAATTTTGAGATTAAACTCATTTTTATTTGACTCGTTCATCCTTTTTAAAACCCAATTGGTGTGGTAGTATATATATATATATATATATATATATATATATATATATATATATATTTATATATATATATATATATATATATATATATATATAGATAAATATATATATATATATATAATATATATGTATATATATATATATATATATATATATATATATAGATAAATATATATATAAATAATCTGATATCCATCCTTTAACCAGTTAAATGTCGTGCTCTGGAAAAGCATGTATTTAAACATTTGATCAGAAAAACCGTCCTTCAAATAGCGATCCATTTAAATGACCCTCATTTTGTCAAAAACTCTCAATCCTGGTATTTTGCGAAGTCCACGCTTTCAGATTTTTTGCCAATATGATGGGCATTTAAATTGAACGATATTTGAAGGGCGAGTTTTCTGGTCAAATACGAATGTTTCCAGAGTATGACAGTTAAATGGTTAAGTATTAAGTAAAAACCTTTCGAGGCTCATTGAATTTCATAACTCTTTCCTCAGAGATTTCTAGATCTAAGAACCATTATGGCATGCATACGAGTCCTGCCAGAGTAACAACATGCTTGCCTGTGACTTTTAAAACAAACTCAAATACGATTAGACCAAACTGAGTGTATCAAATATTTATTCAACTCATTTTGTTCGGGTCTAATCAAGTGGGGAGTTGAACGTTAATGGCCCGTAGGTCTTCTCTTAATGCATGGAGTGAAGGGGGTCGGCTCACTTATCGAGTACCTGCCACTACCGCCTAATGAATAGAAGCCAGAGGTCTGGCACTGCGCTGCTATCATTGTCGTCATTTGATTTTGGTTAGGGGGTTGAACCTATGGAAAATCATATAATCGTCTTATTTCTTATTTTAAATTGTAATATGATAGTGATATCTCTATACCAAAGCAAAGTCAAATATTAAAACATGCAAGTAGGATTGATAATATTTTGTTAACATATATTGTTTTGTTTTATCAATGAATAAAAAATTGAATATTTAGGGAATGACATGATATCCAGATCAGCTGTATACATCTTTGGGATATGATATGTTTGGAAATGCAGTATTCAGCACGTGCCATTGGACGAATCAAAAGAAAATGTGTCAATTTCTTCTCGTTAGTCATGTGTTGTGAGTGATTCGTATAATAACATGGACATACAAGCTGGATTTAACCCTCGGGACTCAAGGAAAGAATGGGTTCAATCTACGGTATGCTTTTATATCAATGAATTACATCATGATTTAACTCGGTAATATGCGTTTCGGAGTGATTCATTTATTCCCCCAGATGCTCATTGCAAACAAATTACCCCTTCATGCGTTCTATAAATGTCAATGGTAAATTCAACCTGGGACAAATCAACCTTTTCTCAAACAGCATTATAACTGTTAACTTAAAATCTTAATAACGGTCAGCAGACTTTTGGACGGACAGTTTAATGACAAGTTTGAATTCTCCCTTCAAATTAATCAATTGTATCATTAAAATTTACATTGAACGGTAAACTGATGAAAATGTTCATTTAGCACCGATAAGAAAATATAATTAGATTAACATTTGATTCTATTTCCAAGTAAGTTAATGTCTGTATTTATCTATGACTAAGAAAAGGTAGAGTTTTTTTCATATTAAAGTGAGGCAGATTATATTTTTTTTCTTAAAATTCTAATTCCTCAGATAGAAATGTACGTTATACTCAAGTTTATTGACAGAAATATTGGGCCAATCTCTGCTTAATCCAATTCAATTTGGATAGCGAGAGTCAGAAAGCTAGAAACTCTATAAAACTGGAACGTAGGATTTTGACAAAAAGAACCATGCTGAATATTTCATTACAGCCCATAAATTGTAAATCATAAACATATAATAATATACAATTCTTACATTCTTGTTTTATTTAAATTCCGGACGCCTTTCCAATCGCTGCAAGAGCTTTGGGAACAAAATTCGAATTCGAAAATGCAAGAGTGGAAGAAATATGTTATTCTATCCCTCAATTAAATCCGATTTCGTCATCTTTGGGTACAAGAGATGTTTAAAAACACTTAAGTGACATTAAAAAAAAAAGAATCTTATCTTTAGTGAAATATAACGCTTGATAACCTGACGTTATAAATTATGATTGTGAACATGACATCATCACCCGTTACTACTTGTGGGGAGGGATAGAATAACATTATTTGCTTGGCGAATAAACATTAAAATCTTTTTGTTTTTATGAATTCCAAATGATTTGATTCAATTTTTACATTTAAGTCATAATTAACATTTATGCCGAATCTTTTGAATCTACCCCTCCCTCCCCTCTTTTTAACCAGTCTTTTTCAAGTAGATTTCCAGTAAAGAAAATAGACAAGCATTTTTAAAAATATGTTTGCTTTTTTCCGTTATTCAATGTTTAAGCGTTATTTTAGTTAATGTGAGAATCACATTCAACTGTATATCGATGCTTTATGGATAAATGGTCAATTATCGATAATTCTTGATTCCTATTCACCAGTTCGATATGAATATAAATCCACCGTTTTACGCTGACACGAGACAACGATTTTATACACAAATGATTGGGCACACTCTCCCACAACCCCCCCCCCCCCCCAAATCTCTCTCTCTCTCTCTCTCTCTCTGTGTGTGTGTCTCTGTGTGTGTGTGTGTCTCTCTCTCTCTCTCTCTCTCTCTCTCTCTCTCTCTCTCTCTCTCACTCTCTCTCTTTCTTTCTTTTTTTCTCATAGACATACGCACACACGCACACAAACACACACACACACACACATACACATACACACATGCACACGCAAACAAAAACACATATCTTTTGATACATTATTATTGTGCAATTCGATAGTCAGTGTTTATAAGAAGAAGAGGTAGAAGTCAACTTCACGAGCAGAAGCGAATAGTAAATTGTAAGGCATTGAATTATAAAACAACAATTCACAAGCAATTAAGATCCGGATACGAAACTTCCTCCAACAAGGTAAAAGTACCATATTATTCCAATAGAATTTAGTCTGTAAATTATCGTAGTATTCATTTCGACAGATTTCCACAGGTTGGACATATTATGTGTACATTTTCTGGTTATTAACAAGTTAACTGCCATACTCCAGAAAGACGCGTATTCAAAGATTTGGCCAGATAACTCGTCCTTCAAATATTGATAGATTTAAATGACCTTTGAGGTCCCAGGTGCGACTATGTAGTCTTGTGGTATGACAACTCGCTTTCGGATCGGAAGGTCCTGGTTCGAGTCTTGAGCTCTGCGCATAGTTGAGTCCTTGGAAAAGGCTCTTTACTCACATTCTCTTACCGTACTCAGGTGTAAAATGAATACCTGGCCGTTAACAGCGTTGTCCGAAAAATTGTAATATCGCCTAACGGGCGTCATGTCCCGTCCAACATGTTAAGTGTTGCTGTTGACCAGGGGCCCCTTGTAAAGCGCTTTGAGCACATTTAGTGGATATTGCGCTATAAAAAGCTCAATTTTTGTTGTTGCTGCAAGTTTTTGCCATGATTAGGGTCATTTAAATCGATCGATATTCGGACGAGTTTTCGGGCCAAATTTATAAATACGCGTTAACTGGTTAAGATCAAATCTGTATGTTTCCAAATGGCATTTTCAGAAATCATTCTCCTGGCAGGACTACATAACAGTCGTCTTAGCAGAAAGTGGTCACGTGTCTAAAGCATCAATTCAGCGACTAAAGGACGGTGCCTTATGGGCTAACA
>NC_088360.1:123690546-123693046 GCF_034508935.2 Berghia stephanieae
AGAAATGTGAAGTCTGAACAGCTGGAGCACTTGATCATAACAATCATATATTTTTTAAATTCTAGAGTTTAGGGGTTGATATCCTGCCGTGAGAAAAGAAGCCGACGATCACAACGACAGTGGTTCCAATTTCTCCAACAGAATTATTGAAAAAGATTAAAGAAAGAAAAAAACACAAACAAAACATAGAAAAAAAAAAGATAACAAACAAATCAAACATAAAAAAACAAACAACAATAACAAAAAATATAAATTAAAAAATAAAAATAACAACTCCTCCCCCCCCCATCCCCCATCCCTTTTCTCAAGCCCAGTCACAATAGCCGTCTATAACCCTTTAACAATAGACTCATTTTCTTCTGTATCGAAATGTTTGCCATTATCTATTTTTTTCTGACCGCATGCCTAATCATCTTCAATATGAACAGTAACAGTGGCACGATACTAGCTTCAAGCTTCATTAACCGCAGCCACAATACGGTTGCTAATCTCTAAGTGAAAAAATAAACAAACCGTGACCCAACACCACTAAACGGTATTACGTCGTGATGAATTAGATACTTCAAGTTAAAATTGATTGAGAAAAACATGAAACTTGGGTACAGTTGATATTTATTGTTGTTTAGAATGAATATCGTATTTTATATTTATGATCATTTTTACTTTACATTCCCATCTTAGCATCTTGTACGTCCAGAAGAGATAACACCAGATTGAGGAGGTAGGTCACAAATGTAGTTCTCAGCTCTAGGTAAAATCAACATTTTTATTTCTTGGAGAATTGTTGGTGTTAAAACTGTGATTCGAACCTGTTAACTTTCAAACTAAGGGTTACTGGCCTAACCCCTAAGCCAGCGGTTCGCTCTCATCTGGGATATATATGGGACAAGTAAACACTGGCCTGAGAAGGTGTCATCACCTGTCACCATACCATGATGGATGGTCTTTGTCTAAGGTAATCATGCAGTATTTGGACTCCAACACTCTTACACTTTCCTCTCTAAGATAAAAAACAATTGTTCAGAGGAGAGAGAGCCATAAGTGGTGGTAACCCCCGAATAGCACGAGTGTAACATTATTATCATTGTTGTATAAGTGAAGACTAGCGCTTGGTTTGCAGCTTAGCGTAGTTATAAGCCGGATTTGAAACATGAACTTTCGTTGGGTTCAATGTAAACATAACAATTAGCCACGTGCTCATGTTTCATAATGTCCAAACACCATCTATTTCTGAACAAACTAACGACAGAAAATGAATTATAACGATTCTTTATTCAAAAATGTTCTTTATTGATTAGCTCCTTTAGTAGATATTATTTAACTATTTACTGAGACAACTGCACAAAATGACTTTATAGACAAATATCTTTGCATGTTTTGTTACCTTTCTGACTACCCTCAGCTGTCAAGATCCTTAATTCATTTTATGCCCTAACACTTATCGGGGAAACAAACTGTAACATAACAATGTATGCAGGCTTTATATACGATCTCGTCACTGTTTTAGTCCGTGCTTTGAATGTAAACTATAGGTGAATGCCTCTTATAATATTTCGTCACTAGTAAGACCGAGGAAGGTGTCAGGTTGCATAGATACATGCATATTTGCATGCATGTCAAGATCCTAACGACCTATATTAATTCTTCCCACGAACCACGGAAAAACGAAGTTGGCATTTTCCTTTTATTTTCTCTACGTCTTGTCGCTGAAACATTTTTTGGATGCATAGAACATATAATAAATGGATTTGTGTTCTTGTAATTCCTTTGAAAATTTAAATCAATAATAATGATAGCAAAAAGCAGTAAATGTAATAATATTGTTTCAAAGTCTGATGTGATTACCATTCCAATAGGTTACAATTAGATTACACAATTTCAGTACCAGGTATCTACCAAAGTAATATGATTAGTTTCTAGAGTTTACTGCTAGCTTTCCCCTCTAAATTTATAAATTGACAAATTTGTTCAGGCTTAGGAAAATTCTGTTTAATCAATGAATATTGCATGGGTTTTATGCTATAATGCTTTAAAATGGCAAAACCTAGAATTCAGCATACTAAAAGTAATCAGAAATCAAAGGTAACGGTGATAACGATAAACAAACAGAACAAAGACATCACACCAAAACAAATCAGAACTTGCAGAGCTCTTCAATCATCAATAAATTTGCTACCATTCGATCCAACATAACACCTCTGAATATGAAGAAAGCATACCACCTATATCATGCCATTGTCCAATTTATGCTCTGCTTCAATAGAAGAGATTGGTTAATTATTTAAGAAATCCCCGAATAAACACTGAAAACTTGATGTTGTACCAATGTGGTTTTTGAAAGAATGTGTAAAAGAAGTCGCACCTGCTATCACTTCGATTGCAAATCGGTCTATCGAGAATGCAGACATTCCAACCTGCTTCAAAGAAGCTCTAATTACTCCACTCTTGCAAAAGAAAAAATTAGACAGCGATCAATTTAAAAACGACAGGCCAGTTTCCA
>NC_088360.1:123698046-123700546 GCF_034508935.2 Berghia stephanieae
AATGGAAGAAGGAACTTAGTCACGGTACGCTTTTTGTTCCAAATTTTGTGTGTGTGATTTCTTCGACATGTTGGAGTAGGGGTTCTTTCAAATAAGATAAATTGAAATGAAATCAAGGAATAATAGCAGCTAAAAACAAATTGTGAAAAATCATTGTGAAACTACCCAAGAAAGGTGACTTTTCGTAATGTGGAAATTGGAGAGGGATCAATTTACTCCCTGTTCCTGGAAAAATATTTTCAGAGTTCCATTACAACGTCTGAAACATGGCATTGACAGAATCCTTAGGGAAGAAGAGGCAGGTTTCAGAAGTGGAAGAGGATGCACTGGCGAGATATTAGTCTTGGGAAAAAATGTCGAACATTCCATGAAATGGAATTATTCTTTTATGTGAATTATATAGATTTTCAGCTTTTGACAGAATTCATCATCAATCACTTTGGAAAATACTAACAGCTTATGAATTCCCAAAGAAAGTCATTAGCATACCAAAGAATATGTACGCACGACGGACAACAAAGTGAATGGTTTCATATAGAGACAGGTGTCAGCCAAGGTTGTGTAATCTCACTTACAATCATTATTGTTGTTATTGGTTGGGTGATGAGGACAGTGACCAACGACCATGCAAGAGGACTTGTTTGTGGGGATTGACGATACCTGAATATTGCGACTTCGCAGCTGAGATCGCATCACTTCTATCACATACCCAGATCCAAGAAAAAAAAACCCCATCAACGGTGGATGAAATCAAAAAAGCGTAGGCCTTAAAGTCTATCAAGGCAAAACAAAAGTCATGAAAGTAAAGACAAAGAGCAAACAAATGGTCAAAATCCCAGGCACAGATCTGGAAGAGGTGGAACACTTCAAAAACCTGGGCAGTTACATCTCGGCCGATAGCAAAATTGAAAACGAAGTTAGTAATAGAATTGGACTTGTAGCTTGCGCTTTTAATGGGCTCAGGAATATTTGGAAATCAATATCTTTGCATACCAACACCGAATATGGATCCACCAATCCAACGTCCGTTCTATCCTTTATGCAGCAGAAACTTGGAGAATGAATAAGAAGATAGAGAGTCTCTTCAGAGATGTCTTTGCAGAATCCTGAAACTTGGTTGGCAACAGCATATCACCAACGAAGAAGTGTTCCAGACGCACAATAATGCAAAACATTGTGGATGAATGGCTAATTCACGTTCTCTGAATGAAAAATTCCAGACTTCCTTTCACAGCACTGAGATGGTCCCCAGTGGGAAAGAAAAAGAGAGGCAGACCATTGGGCACCTGGAGGAGGACAGTCGAAGAGGAGATGAGAGAAGCTGGAAAGATATGGAATTAGCTGATCTGGCGCTTTATGTTCACCCAGGTAACCAAGAGGATAAGGTAAGGTAAGGGGTCCAAACAGCTCAGTGGGTAGGACACTCGTTTGAAAGACAAAGTGGCGGAAACCGATCTCGCGGAGGTCGAGATTTTATTCTGAGCCCCTGTCCACTCAACAGTGATTGGGTACCTGAGATTTGACTGAAAGTACTCTGTAAAAAATTAGCGTCCTTTACAGAAAGCATCAAGCAATAACACTATAGAAACCAAGATAAATTCTAGCTCCAAGAGCCTTATGACTCCTTGACTCCTACGACTACTTGTAACTTCATATAACAATGGATTTAAATGCCCCCCCCCCCCTCCAACTTGTCAGAAAGTCTTTAACCTAAGAAGTGGTTTCAATTTTTGAAAACATATTTATCATTTTCATTTTTGATGACCGAAAAATTTGGTTTTTCTAAAGTCAGTGTCGATATTTTAAAGGTTGATTTGATGGTGAGTATTTTTCTTGGATACATCCAATCAATAGCTATATTATTTGTTCATTATTGCATGTCCTAGTATTTCCAACTATTTATTGCATTGCATTCCAAACCGGTATTCACAAGGGGAAGAACAAACAAATGACACGAAACGGACACGCCACCTTTGTGTAGGCAGGGCAGTTAGTTGTATAGTCTACAACGTAATATCCGTGTACAAGATATTCGATCTAATCCTTTACAGGCGGTGATACGTCCAATCTCACAGTTTTCACCAAAAATGTAACTCGGACTGTTAATACTCTAAATCTATTTCGGCTAGATCTACAATTATAGCCAAATAATTAAACAAAATTATGAGTTGAAAGTATTTTAGCCTCGCTGTTATAATGTTAAAAATAACAAAAGATTAGGAAGGGAATCTCACTTATTTCCACCAAAATACAATCATCACCTTTTTTTTCCTTCTAACGACTACATTCATGCTCTGTCGTATTCTGACAAAAATACATTATTTATTTTCAACATTGCCAGAGGAGTTTTAATTCTAAACTATATATTATATATATATATATATATATATATATATATATATATATATATATATATATATAAACCCCAAATTGTTTCAATTGTCAAAAATTCTCATGAAATTTCGTATTTAAGATTTCTTGACAATTTTGACATCTTAAG
>NC_088360.1:123705546-123715546 GCF_034508935.2 Berghia stephanieae
CTACTACTACTACTACTACTACTAGTAATGGATGAAATAGAGGTTGCATATTTCTGTGGAAAAGAAAGTCAAATTGAAAGAGAAAACAATATTGGGTGCATCCTTTAATGACCCAAAGATTGCTCAAGGGTCAATTCCGTAGACTCTATGGTGATCTCCGATCTTATCTTTAAATGACTTTCTTGGAATCACCTCATTTTACCCAGGTGCAAATGAGTACCAGTTCGCTGATGAAAGTAATCTTTGACGGACTAGCATCATTCAAGAGGATAATAGAAAGTCAGCATGGCTCGGTGGTACGGTCTTTGCTTCGTACCCGAAAGGCATCAGTTCGATCACCCGCTGATGCGCTGTGTTGCCTTGAGTAAGTCACCTCGCCTAGCTCAATTTGCGGCGCTGCACTGCGGCTAACGCCTGGGTTATACCTCGCCCTAGCTCAATTTGCGGCGCTGCATTGCGGCTGACGACTGGGTTATTCCAGTCTTCCCTTGGAATAGACCCTCGAGAAAAATTTCCCCTATGGGATGTAAAAGGGAATTTTATTTTTTTTAATTTTAAACTGTTATCTGTCTGCTCAACGCTACAGCAACATGGATAAGTTCCGGATTTATAAGCTTAGGAGGCAAGATGGCCCATGGTTAGCGCAATGTACTCTGGACTCAGAGGTTCTGTGTTCGATTCCGACCAAAGCCAATTTGTACTTTCTAAAGCAAGAAAATTTACTCCAATCACTCACTCCATTCAGGTGTAAAAGGGTACCTGTCAAGCTGGGATAGTAATCTGCGATAGACTAGCGTCCCGTTCAAAGGTTTTCAAACAAATACGTTAATTGTCCGTTTCACGCTATTGAAACCGGAATAACTCCTGCACCATTGGCTACAAGGCTCTAAAGGAGTTAATTTGTCTTACAATGAGTCCAGTGGCTCAGAAGGACTTACTTAAAAATTTTCATTGAAAATTCTCGAAATAAATAACGATAAAGATAATTGATCCCACAAGGTACCGAATAGATGTGCGACCGGTTTTAGACACGTTACTGCTGTGTCACAAAGTGTGACACTTCTTAAATTATATTTATAAACATACGTTTTTAAATTGCCGAAAATGTTTATTTTGCTCTGCCTTCTGTACGTGGTTTCATCACATAGAATTATTTTTTGAATTGTTCTTGCTTTTTTATATTCAGAATTGAAATAAATAAATAAATCATAACTGTGAAATTGAATGTTAGCTTCAGTTTAATATACGAAAACAGATAAAATGGACGTTTCGGGTTTCCCCTTCATCAACAACACATGATGAATTAAAAACTACAGACGAATGAAATAATGTGGTAGTGGCGTTGTTAAGATGCATAAACAAAAACCTTGATGGGCAGGAAATTGTATGCTACTTTGTGAGGAAGCGCGAATTAAAACAGAGCAAGAGAAATTTATAAAAGGTGCGTACTTAATTATGTTAAAAGAGGGGAGGCGGGTAGGAACTGTGTACTGCAGTATAGAAGACAGTGAACTAAAATAAAGTGTGGACTATTGTTGGAAAATAAATACAATGGAATTCGAAATAAATACAAAATGTAAGGGATGTAGGCATTAATATATTAGTGGCATTAGCAGCAGCAGAAGCAACAGTAGTAGTAGTAGTAGTAGTAGTAGTAGTAGTAGTAGTAGTAGTAGTAGTAGTAGTAGTAGTAGTAGTAGTAGTAGTAGTAGCAGTAGTAATAGGGATGCAGAAAATAAAGACAGGCATTTCAATTTTGACACGGCCCCGCCAAGTCTGGGACTTTTTTGTCCTAGTGCGGAAGTCTGCTATATTTTTCTACTATCACAAACGATATGAACACGGGACTGGGACAGTCCTGTCCCGTTGATTTTGTGGCATTTCACAACGGCTTGGGACACAACGGGACTGTTTTGTCCCGTCCCAATAGGTGCGGAAGATTTCTCTAAATTCTATACGTTACAGATTTGGGACAGGACTGTCCCAGGACAGTCCTGTCCTAGTGCGGAAGAGGGTTAAACGTTCATGGTTACACAGAGTTTGTGTGTAGGTCCGTTATACTTCCGGATGGCAATGTTGTGAACTCCTTGGCCAAGCGCATTCTATCTATAGGCGTGTTTACTTCTGAGAATTTTACAACGAACACATCTTTATTTTGACCGGAAAGCATTTACTTCATATATCCGGGTCTTTATTTAGATTAAGAATGACTTTCAACTTGTCAAAAAGTCCTAAACCAGTTAACTGCCATACTCTTAACAAGTTTACCAGAAAAGTGAAGTCCCAGGTTCGAATATTTTTGCCAAGATTAGGGTCATTTAAATCGATCGATATTTGAAGGGCAAGTTTTCTGGTCAAATTTTTAATTACAAATTTTTCCAAAATACGGCGCTTAAGTGGTTAAAGGTCCGGGGTTTCAGACGTTTTGATAAGTAAAATCATTTAATCTTACTCAAATTTGAAGTAAAAGTTTTCCGGCAAAATTTGAAAATATTCTTGATTTTTTTCTGTCGTTAGAAGACAGCAATACTGTGTAATGGTCCATTAAATAACATTATACTCAATGGTGGTTTATTGGTTCTTCTACATGTGTCGTGGCCTCATCATGTAACGACGTCACACTCTGTCTGATGTGACTTTGCCTAGATTTATTGAAGACCGACACACCTGAAAACTTGCTAAATACGCAAAAAAAAAAAAAAAAAAGAAAAGAAAAAAAAAAGATAATTTCATTTGGGATTACATTTGACGTTTTACAAACCTTTTAAGTGGTAGTTTTGGGATGTCAAAATCAAAAACATTCAAATATACCTACACAGAAATAAAGACGCCGAGATACACAAACATAAATGCAACGAATCAAACTAATATTATTTTACTCTCATGCACCGAAACTGTAGACACTGTGCATGCTTCAAGGCCAATCAGTTGGCCTTCTAGTTTATATCACTGACAAGTGGTAATAATATGTGGTATTGTCCAAAATTGTATTCAGTGTTCAGATTAACTCTTTACGGCCAATCTTTTTCGGATAGCAAGCACGTGCTGAAGAGAAGTGTGAGGTAATGAAACATCTATTGAGAAATGATAGGCTGGCGTTGCATAAACCATGGATATTGCATGCTGTTGACTTTGATACCTTGCAAATTCTTTGTCCTTTCTACTTTAAATTATCATTTATCATCATCATCATCATCATCATCATCATCATCATCATCATCATCATCATCATCATCATCATCATATCATCATCATCATCATCATCATCATCATCATCATCATCATCATCATCAATAACCGGTACCGGATCTGTGACAGACATTGAAGATTATGGCTTACAATATGCAATTCTCTAATCGTCTCAGAAAGTCGATTATTATCCCAATTACCCCTCCAGTTTGTGTTTTGAGACCTGTGATGTGTCTTCTCTATTTCTTAACTCTGCTTCTTTTTTTCTAGAGAATTCATGTAATGCAAAATCCACAAATCGTGCTCAAAGCACTGTACAAGGGGTCCGTAGCCAGTAGCAACATTTAACATGTAGGACGAGACATGAAACATGTTAGATGATATTACATTTTTTCCGACAGAGACAACGCTGTTAACGACCAAGTTCTCATTTAACACCTGAGTACAATGAGAGAATGTCAGTAAAGAGCCTTTTCCAAGGATCCAACTATGCGCCTCTCAGAGCGTATCTCTTAACCTGGACCTTCCGGTCTGAAGGCAAGTCATACCATTAGCCGCAAGTCCACCCATCTATTTTCACTAATAGAACATCTTTCTCTGTATTGTCCTTTCTGTCGAGGAGGAATTTTAAGAGACTTTCACTTATAGTTATAAGGAGAGAGCGTTTCAGGTCGGCTCAATACAATACTTTCCTCGTTTGTCACTCTTTCTGTCTAGAATACGATTCATCTAAGAAACCACATCCCAGCAGCTCGTATTTCTTTGTACTCGACACGCACATCCTTATAGCAGGACTGGCATATATATATATATATATATATATATATATATATATATATATATATATATATATATATATAAATACATGTATTTTGGCGCTAATTTCCATCTTTCTATCTGTCATTATAGGCTACAATTTATTTTAAAAAGAGTTTTAGAAAGGGCAATTCTTCTTTTTACCTCATGGATAGCATTTCCATCAGATGACCTTTGATATCTAAGATATATGGATTTATTAACTGGTTTTATTTGCTGACATTTGTAATAAGGCAGGCTTACACACGGATATACATTGTCTCTTAGATGTTACCAGACAGAAAGTATATTTCATATTTATGATATAATTGCCCACTATCAAGTATATTTGTAATTGTTTTTCGGTTTCAGCGATCAATACTGTATCTTCAGTATATCGAATATTGTTGAAATCAATTCTTTTGACTTAAAATACTTTCAGGTCTCCAATATGTTTCATGATAATTTCACCGAATAAAACTGAAAAGGTCTGGGAACATTACATATCCTTGTCGTACTCCTCTTTAGATCGGCTCAAAATTGCTTGTTTCATCATTAATTTTCTTGCAGATGCGTGATCTCATTGTTCCGAAGAATGCGCATGTTATTCAATCTATGGCTTATTAATTATGAAGCTTGAAAAATTCTTGTTGTTTCAGCTTGTCAAATGCCTTAGCATAACCAATAAAGCAAAATGAAATGTCCTTATTTATATCAATGCTTATGGTAAGGATACGTTAAATGTTTACATTTTATCGTTATTTCATATCAATAACACAGTTATTTTGAATACATGCCGACCAGTCAAATCAAGCAGCTTTCCAGAATCTGAGAAAAACTTTTATAATTCTTGACCAAGGTAATTTAGATTAAAGGCGTAACAATATAATCATAGTATAAATTTTCACTTCCTTAATTCTGCAAAAAATAAATGGTCAAAAAACTGGAAGACCAACTAATTCCGATGGTAGATTTGCATGTGATTAGGATCATAAGTCATATTCCTCTTAACGTGTTATTTCTAAGCTTCATAGTAATGCTCCATCATTGACATGGCTATAATTTACGACAGACACGTTTACTTCCCTTCGGTACCAAAGCAGATCAGAAACCCTCATACACGAGAATGTACATAAAAAGCTTTTTAAAGCAGTAATGTTAAAAAGTCTGGGTATATCCTGATTTCTGTTGCGCTAAATTGAATGTAATTAATACTTGATTTCAATTATACAAATCCCATATGTTTAAGCTTATCAATTTTGTTTTCATTAGCACTGTAAGGTGAAATTTGGCGGTGAAGACATGTTCTTAAACGGTTATGTAAACGTATTTTTTTTAGTAATTTGTTACTAGTGCAGGTATGTTCTGATCCATCAATTTTTGACCGACTCCTGACCTCGACTTCTATAGTTGTAATAATATCTTTTATCCAACTGGGAAAATAGAGGAGTTAGAAAACACCTGATCACCACCCAGGACCAATTCTCGTTCCCCATTTTAGATAAATCTACGCCAATGGAACTATGAGAGTACTTGTGATCAGGAAGTAAAAATGGAAAGATTCAACTATAATCAAAGAACACTTCGTGGCGTGTTGAAAACATCAATTCATTTCTAAGCACGAGTAGAGACCATTGCACATTCTTAGTCTTTGAGAGAATATCCAATCTCATCTCCAATGTTCCAGAAATGTGTTTAATTTGACTTTAGATATAAAATCACTGTCCCAGTATAAACCAACAACTGTTTAGTATCGATCGAAACGTCAAGATCGTGTGCACATTTTAAACAAATGACCAATACGATACCATCCATTTTCCGGCCGGTCACGAATTTTTTTCTCTCATCAGCGAGCGAGCTGATCCGTGACTTGTTGCAAAACCCATTTTTGTTATCTTTAAATTACTGTATATAAATAATGTAGACACCATTTTAAAGGGATTTGAATAAACTTTCGATTGATATAAATGTTATTCTTGTAATTTATATTCTTGATAAAATACAACGAAGTAGAATTGATGTAAAACATACAAAAAATTGGTGGCCAGAGCGCTTTGGCGGCACTTTGCCGTACCTAACGTTATTCAATGGGACATCAAGATTTACCACATCTTATTACGAGCTACAAAGAGGTGTTTTGTCTCCGAAACATGATGAAAATTGGTTAATCCCAATTACTTTGTTCTTCTGAACCTCTCTACACTCCCTTGTCTTGATGATATTAATGTCCCATGGATGTTGCAACATCGGAATTTAATAAGTCATAAACGCCCTTCTGAAAATAATAAAAATAGAATGGCAATACAGATAGAGAAAAATTGGTAGTTGAACATATATCAAAGTGACAAGTTAGGGAGCAGGCATTGGTGTAAGCCAAAGTGAAAAAAAAGTGTGTATAAAACAGTGCCAGACAAAACAAGAAAGAAAAATGCAAGAAAATAAATTCAAAAATTGAGCTTTTCTCAGCTGAGAATCGAACATCAGACCTCCTGATTACGGGTCAGACATGCTACCATTACACCGCAGTTACCAGATAGTTGGGACAATTTTAATGCCTATATTCTTTACAAGGGTACGCGTTTTCCGTTGTGAACCTTCGCTTGAATCACAAAACACAGATTGAACATGAGAGGACGGGGACAAAGACATTGGAGAAGCTCCATTTTTATTTTTTGAATTATCAAAGAGACAAATCAGAAAACAGGTATTGGTGTAAGGTAGAGATTTGAAAAAGTGTGGGTGAAACAATGTCAGACAGAGCAAGAAAGAATAATGCAAGAATAAAAACCATCCCAAAATAATCACTCTTCCTCGACTGGGGATCGAACCTCGGACCCGCTGGTTACCGGTCAGACGTGCTACCATTATACCAGAGGTTACCGATATTTGAGGTGTTTTTTCCCTTCCTTTTTCTGGCACTATCCATACTTATTGTTTTGTATAATCTTTTTTTGATTTGACTCCTTTTCAATTTCTACCTTTATTCCGTTGAGACAATTTGAGGTGAAGGGGATTCAACGGACTAAATTTAGGTAGATCACAGATGTGTAAACATTGTCGGTGTTTGATGGAAAATAGCCCATTTATACATAGTAATCAGACGTGATCGCTCGGTGTATTGAAGACTTAAGTGTCTCTTTCATAAAGAAGTGGGGGGGGGGGGGTGGTGATAAATAATAGTTATAAATAACAGAAAGGCGCATTGAAAGAGAAAAGATACATCTCTGCTTGCTACTGTTCTTTCGTTCGTTCATCGCATAAATATACTGAAAATTAGATGCTGTAAATATGAAAAAATAGGAAAGAGAAGGATGAAGAAAAGACGGAGGAGGATGAGGAGGAGCAGGAGGAGGAGGAGTAAGATAAAAATATAAGCAAAAGTGACCACACGTCAGAAATGTCATGAATGACGATGGCGGCTTTGCAGATGTCAAAAGTGCGGGCTTATTGTCATGGGCTAGTTCGTCCATAGTGAGATTTTGGGCGGGACACTGACATGCCCTAGTGGTCACTTACTCTGTTTTGGTGGAGAGCAGAGAGGGAACGAGAGGGGAAAAGAAAGTGTGGGGGGTGACAGGAAAGTTTTATTCTATTCGGATCTATGAAAAAATGCAGGGCTTTTAAAATAAAAATTGGAGTACGTAATAACCGAGGAAAAGTAGTTTACCATTGAAAAAATAGTTTGGACTTGCTGGGTTAATTTTTCCTTTTTGGATAAATATATTATTTGTCTTCAGTTGCATTCGTGGAAAATCGATTGCAAAATGTAAGTAAAAAAACATGATTAATTATATTGTTGATTAGTATAATAATTATTATAATCAATATGAGTTAATTGTTACTGTAGTGACACATATCATTTTATAGTAATGCACGATGCCATACATTAACCAAAATAACGGGATGTGTAATTCATTGACTGCTTATTAATGGATTGCTTGGTATTTCTGTATTGTATTCATCGAACAATCAATTCTTACCAAAGTTTGATATCCCGATTAATCTAATGTAACAAAACAAAAACTTATTAGTTTAATACATGAAAAAGCCATCGTTGCTAAACCTTTTAAATTTTAAAATGTCTGTAGTATTAGGTTAATAATCCTACATTAGTTTCTTTTGTTTACGGTCTTAACTTATGAAATGGGTTGTTTTCTTTATTTCTCACGCATTTTATCTTTCTAAATACTTACAACATACCTAATTTGTCAGAATATAAATCTTCATCTTCTTATTGTCTTCCCAGTGTAACGATATCCAAAAATAGAGCCACGTGATATAATGGACATTTCAGATAAAGGAACTCATTGTTTTACTAATCTCGCCATTAATCTGTCTCTAATTGGATAGGTCCGGCCACAAACAAATACATGGCTTCACTTACTCCATATATCGGTTCGTTTTAAAATTCCTTCCTATACGGCTTTTTGAAAAAAAAAGATTATATCAAATACCCAATCTAATAAACAAAAATAGATATATCTACATATACATGAAGATATATAATCAAAAGGATAGAAAAAAATGTGTTATTTGCTTTAGGTTAGTGGTTTCGTATTAGCTTGGTTTGGCTCTACTTGAGTTCGAAGACTTTTTAAACATGTCGCGTCAATCTATGAGTTAGAGTTTTTACAAATACTTCCACTTCCTCTTGAAAACAGTTTTATAACCAGAAGATGCATCATGTGTCCAAATAATTCATTTTTGTCTGAAGTATTTTACGAACACTTGAAAGGCGGAATGTTCTTCATATGCTACGCAAGCCGTGCATAAGAAGGAATGGATAAGCATTTTAAATTCCTTGAGCGTGGTTTAATACTAAATTCCTTGAGCGTGGTTATATACTAAATTCCTTGAGCGTGGTTATATACTAAATTCCTTGAGCGTGGTTATATACTAAATTCCTTGAGCGTGGTTATATACTAAATTCCTTGAGCGTGGTTATATACTAAATTCCTTGAGCGTGGTTTAATACTAAATTCCTTGAGCGTGGTTATATACTAAATTCCTTGAGCGTGGTTATATACTAAATTCCTTGAGCGTGGTTATATACTATGTTCTATTGAATGGGATATAAATGCAAAATAAAAGTTAACTAAAAAGACCCGAATTGTGATTTTTTTAAAATTCCTGGTAAGTACCGTACCAAAAAAAAATAAATTATGAGGACTTGTAAAGAGTGTATGTTATCAGCTCTGTATACTTTTGTTTATCGAAATCTGAAATCAAATGAATAAAACATGAATTATATTGCTAAAAGTAGTTATGACATGCAAAAAGAAGTATCTTATTTAAGGTAATCAAATGTCAGTGCTTGACCAATCGCCTTAACGAATTATCGTCAACCACAACTTTTTTTTCCAGTTTTAGTAAACACTCGCTAACATGTTATTTGATTCTGTAGAGAAAATTAAATACAGGTCCAGGATAGTCTTAAGATGTGATGAAATATCTAAGATAAAAAATGTTTAAAAGAGACATGATCGAAAAATGTTTTAAATTATCGTATAACTTATACACGGCGGACTATGCAATACGGGAATCTATGTATTATCTTTGTTTAGGGAGATCACAGCTTTTTATTAAGATCGAACAGGAGGAAATAGTAGTATGGCTCTGTGTTTCACCTAAATAGTCATTAATTACACGTTTTTCTAAAGAGAATATCCCTATTTATTATAATTCACAAATGCTACCGAACTGTTGCCTTAAATTTCAAATCAATTGTCCTAAAAACCCAGGAGTTAAAATGTGACAAATAAATAATTTCGACCCCTCTTTAATATTTTCACGTTAGAACTTTAAAAATAAAACAACTTTAAATCTAAAATCTCTTACATTGTAACATATTTCTAAGTCTTCGCAATTTTGATGTCATAGAAGAAGAACCTAGACATTTTTGCTAACTCTCAGTGAGAATTTAAACATACACACACACACACACACACACACACACACTCATAAACAAACAAACAAGCACACACACATACACACACATAAACAAACAAACAAGCGC
>NC_088360.1:123720546-123853046 GCF_034508935.2 Berghia stephanieae
CACAGGCGCCATGACTCAGAACGACCATCTGACCAAGACAGAGAGGTTCAAAGAAGGTGAAGTGAAAGGAGCACTGTCATTTGTGCATCACAAAGGTAACAGGTGTCTTTTGTAGTTCTCTTTTAAAATGTTGATAAAACTCCGATTTACAAGTAACACATCATGGGAAGCATATTATCATAAAATGTGACTTGATCTTTAAAAATATTCGGATATAGCAATGACCTATCCTTACCAACGATGTTTACATCGAAAAAAGACTTCAAATTAAAGTGATGTGTTTGACAATCCAAGAGACACACGTCATCGGTTTCCTGGTCAATGACAGTACCATGATCAAGCCAATAAATATTCTTAGCTCATGCCTACGTCATATTATTTTGATTGTGATAACTTGAAAGAAGAATATTTTTTTCTTTTAAAAAATCTACTCGGAGTTGAAGTTTTGAGGAGTTTTGTGAATTAGACTAAAATTATTTAATACCTACTTGACCTCGGGGCCAAGTTGGTCCTAGTTAAAAACTTTCTCTTGTACACACAACTCGGATTTTACGAAAAACCTCATAACAAAACAAGCAAAAGATATGCCAAGTTCGGTCTTTATCATAATCACATCTTTTAACTAAGAACAAGTAAATGATAGTGTGTGACTTTTTTTTACGTTAACCGTTTTACTGCAATGAAGAGGCATATGGGTATTCAAAAAGTGTTCAATTGCAAATTGCTGTCTAAAAGCAACAAAATTATCCGTTTACTTGTCAACTTAAACAGCAATCATGAGTTGACTTTTGTTTGTAGTGATAAGTGCATATATTAAATACTATCACAATGGTAAGAGAGGCAGTGAACCCTGAATGCTAGGTGATGATACATTTTTATCAAGGCCTTTACGTTTTAAAGATTTATGATAAGAAGTTTAAGCTACAATGTATCTTCTACGCCTTCAAGACATAAATCACATTGAGATATGATGTACCTCACCAGGTGTACTTGGTCCCCCTTAGTATAGTAGTATACATTTTAACGGTTTTCCTACTCAATCTTCACCATCCGTCACAGTGTCTAAAAACCATCTGTTATCACTACATTTTTGAGGAACTTTAAATGGGTAATGATTATTTAATGACAATCGATTAGCTTACATTTATAGGTTCATTGGCTCACTCGATAGTGTGCTCGACTATGATTTGAATCCTTCTTTATAGTGGGCTGCTTCCGCATCCCAATTCCCCCCCCCCCCGCCCCAAACCACCACTTTACCCAAACAGTTAAACTGGGAAGTTGAGTTTTATATTAGATCAAACAAAAAGCCCTCTTCGATATACTAATGTCTTATCAAGAGGATAGCGAGTGCTTGTTTGTTAACTACGAGGCAGTGGAGTTTATCAAGATTGACCGCTGATATTGATAGTATTGCAGACGTGCCTACTATTACGAAAAATTCCTAGAGTTACGAAATTTTGGCTTCAATTTAAGAACGTCACGAGCATCTCTATGTCATTAAAATTGATCGAAAATACAAGTTGATGTCAGACTACATGATATTAAAGATGTGTGAAGTGTTATTTAATTCTTATGAGGGTAAATTGTTGATTTTTAAAGTTAACTATAGCAACTATAATTGTTACCTCCTTAAAATTACGAATTTTGAAAAAAAAAGTAGACAGGTCTAGTATTGCAATATATTGCAGTCAAAATTCTTTTTTTTTTCTTTTTCAGGTAGTATTTATACCGGTTTAATGGATGGACGAATCGTGGACATATCCGATTGTGGAGTACGGACTATTGCACAACTTCCATGTAGTAAGGCTATTTTTAGTTGTTTTTTGTTTTGTTTTGTTTTGTTTGTTAAATGTTGAGTTATTATTTTAAACCAAAAAACAAAACAAAAAACAAAAACAAAAACAAAAAAACCGAACAAGTATTAATAACAGAAAAAGCAGTAAATAATATAAAATATAAGTCCTTACTACTGACCGATATAGATTGGATATGACGTCAAATACGACCTTTGAATCAGTATACATCTATAGCTAAAAGGTAACGTTGACCTTTCGATTATGCCTTGGGAGAAAAAAAGACCGAAGAATAAAAACAAGGAAAAAGGAAGGACGAGGAGGAGGAGGAGGAGGAGGAGGAGAAGAAGAATGACAGTGCGAAGAAGAAGAAGAAGAAGAAGAAGAAGAAGAAGAAGAAGAATGGTTTCCCTTAAAGAACAAAACAAAGAACTGCACATTAAGTCAGGTCCATAGGCACCTTCAGGGCTTGCCTTCTTTCACTTTCTTACAAGTAAATTAGCTGGTCTTTCAGTTTGTGAACGGTTTTCACAATATCTTAACTCAATCATGTATGGAAAAACAATGTGACATTGTGCGACACAACACAAGTTTACACCATCTGTGTCAAAAATAAGTAATGACGATGTGCAGGTAAGGTATTTCGGCTTGAGATATCTGTGGTCTTGTTCCAACTTATTTTCGCAAGAATCAGTTTGTTATTTGTTATAATTACATTCATCAACATTCACATGTTCTAGCCTATGACAACGCTCCAACACACTTGTACATCACACGCTATGTACATGCTAAGGGATGATTTGCATTATTCGTTTTCATGATACACGATATAAAGTATATTGTGTACGTTGGTTGAATAACGGGTAGTCGAAAACTAAACAAATCAGTAGAGGTCTACAATAAATGACAAGATATTTTGAGATAATATCTTGGCAATGAGTGAGTGCAATGATCTATGCATTATGCTATAATGGTCTTGCAATCAGAATGTCGATTCTCTGTTGAGAAAGATCGATCTTTAGAAAGTATTCTTATAAACTGCTTCGTCTGGTGCTAAAGCGCGAACTTTTCATGCTTATGTCTTAAAACCAACAACCTTTTCTCTCCATTAAAATAAAATAACATGTACACAATTTAGAGTTTTCAATACGGCAATAGAACTACCCCCGCCTCCTTCTAGTCATAATATAGCAAAGCAAATTATCATATATAATTTATCTTTAAAATCAATAATTGTCTTTCCACAGCAAAAGAAAACTGCGCACGTCCTCGAGGTATGCGGTTGTCTCCAGATAAATCGAGCCTTTTGGTTGTTGTTGCCAAAGTTGGTATAGTGAGAGTTAATATACAGACAGGTTTGTACTTTTCTCACCCTGTTTGGGTAATATAGCTCATTGTCGTTGTTGTTGTTGCTGCTGCTGTTATTGCTGTTGTAAATGCTATTTTTGTTGGTGATGTTTTGTTAATTTTTTAAAACCAGAAGAAAAAAAATCATGAGAACTCGTGCACGCTTGAGTATTTCTGAATCTGAACCAAATGATAATACGAATATTGCAACAACAACAAGAACAATAATAATGATTATAATAATAATAATAATAATAATAATAATAATAATAATAATAATAATAATAATAATAATAATAATAATAATGATAATAATAATGATGATGATGATGATGACGATGATGATGAAAATAATAGTAATACTACTACTAATAATAACAACGATAATAATAATAATAATAATAATAATAATAATAATAATAATAATAATGATGATGATGATGATGATGATGATGATGATGTTGATGATGATGATGATGATGATGATGATGATGATGATGATGATGATGATGATGATGATGATAATAATATTAATAATCAACGAGATTTTTGTAAATTCTCCATGAATATGTTTCTATAACTGAGGTGCCCACCTCGTAAAACTCTTCTCGCCGACATGTACTAATATTATATTCGAATCGCTTCTCACCGAATTGAGTAGTTGCATGGAATAACATGATTGCAATTGATGTTAATGCTTTAATTTGGCGTAAAAAATACGAGCTTTTATACAGAGCAATATCCACTAAATGTGCTCAAAGCGCTTTACAAGGAGTCTCAAGTCAACAGCTACATTTAACAGCCATTTTACACCTGAGTGTGGTGATAGAATGTGAGTAAAGAAACTTTTCCAAGTACTCATCTATGCGCTGCTTAGAGCTGGACTCTAACCTGGGGCCTTCCGATCATTCCACAAGACCACAAAGTCACAAAGTTCTTGTAGTAACCTTCTTAAAATAGTCCATTAAAGTAGGTTTGCTGTTTCTGTTTTGTGGTTATCATCACAAGCGCATAGTGCGGCTATGTGGCCTTGTAGTATGACACTCGCTTTCGGATCCTGGGTTCGAGCCTCGCTCGGCGCATAGTTGAGTCCTTGGAAAAGGTTCTTTACTCACATTCTCTCACCGTACTCAGGTGTAAAATGAGTACATGGCCGATAACAGCGTTGTCTCTGTCCGAAAAAAATGTAAAACCACCTAACAGGCGTCATGTCCCGTCCTAAGTGTTAAATGTTGCTGTTGGCCAAGGAGCCCTTGTAAATCTCTTTGAACACGTTTAGTGGATATTCCGCTATATAAATGCTCAATTTTTAAAAATCATAATAATTCCTCCTTGCTTTGTTAACTTTTCAAATTTCAGGTCTTATGGAAAAGATATTTTCCATCGAACAACCCGTCAACGGCAAAAGGTGCAAGTATCTCAATGACATCGCTGTTGCTAAAGACGGAACCATATTTTTCACGGATTCCAGTTCTAAGTGGTCAGGTGATAAATTTCTCTACATTGTGTTGGAAGGAGAATCTACGGGACGGTACGTATTTAACTTTACAGTGAATTACCTTGATGAAATTGGTTCTAAACTCGCATTTAGAGTTTTAAATACTAGTGGAGAACCCATATATGAGGAGAAATAAAGGCTATTACAAACAGGCACTCGTCTATTTTCATTGTTGTACTGCTGTATTGTGGACACTAACATAGATCAAGAAGAATCCTTTGAGATATGAACGATAAAATCAGTCAGGCAATTCTGTCAATAAATGCGCGCAAACGAATCTGGCAAAAAGGAGGTCAGATGGCAATTCCCAAGGCCAATGTCAAAATAAGGACCGGCCATAATGCCCTAGCTCGTTGGCAAAAAATTAACATGGGCTGTACGGAACAATGTTAACCCCCCAAACCTAAAAATAGATTGTACAACAAGGCAAAATCGAACGCCAGGAATGGGACTTTTGACACATCGCAATATTAAACTGGGATGAAAAATATTTCTGTAATTTTTAAATATTCTATTACGTCTTTGAGTGAACAGTAGATATAGAATTATCAAAAAGAGAGTAGACTATACGTGTCATACTTTTAAGATCAGTCTATACTCTAGTATTTCTAACATCCACATGGAGTTAGACAACATTTTCACCTTACGTACCTTTTTATTGTAATTCTCGATTACAGTTTTGTGGTTGACTGACGAAGACTGTGTTCCGTATTGTTAATATTTAAGTGTCCTGTTGAATCTGCGATATTAATTTTAAGAATTATCAAAATATTTCATATAATTATTATTGAAGAACAAGTTTAAGTGGCGGACGAAAATAGTAGATAAACGCATAAAAGCTTATATCTTCTCGTATAAATCTATTTACAGACTTATAGCTCTGGATCCATGGTCAAGAGCAACATTTGTCGTCATCGACCAGATGAGCTACCCCAATGGGTTGGAGTTTGGACCCAATGAACAATACCTTTTGATTGCTGAAACTAACCGTGCCAGGATAAGAAAGTATGGCTTGATTCATTTGACTACCGTATATCCATAATCTATGATAACGATAAAAATGGGGATGGTGATGATGATGATGATGATGATGATGATGATGATGATGATGATGATGATGATGATGATGATGATGAAAAATAAATATGAAAAGAAATGAACCTGTCCCATAAAATGTTATTGCATATCTAAACGATTTTGTATTGACTTTGTCATTTACAAGTTGTTTTAAAAAAATTTCTCTGTGGATTGTGAGCAATAAGAAATTTAAGCAATGATTTCGCTTACATTTTGCTCATGCTTACAACAAACTAAAATGGTAAGTACTTTTTTTCTTGTTATGAATTCATCATTTGAAATAATTATGTTTCATCTACAAAACATAGGTTGGATCTCAGAATCAACACACCCTACTGGCGTAGACAGACTTTATTTGCGGCAAACTTGCCAGGTCTTCCAGAGAACATTCGTCAATCTGGCCGTGGTACCTACTGGGTAGGAATGAGTCAATCCAGGAATAACGCTATGAGGTCCTCATGGGTGGACACCTACGCCAAGCAACCAGATATGAGGGAGATGATTGCAATGGTACGTCAGCTGTATTAGTTTTTAAAAACTAAAAAAGAAAAAAAGAAAAAAAAAGAAAAAACAAAAACAAACAAAAAACAAACAAAAAAACCCCCCAAAAAACCCCAACAAAACCATGCGTTAAATAGAAGTGATCCTATTAACTAGTTAACTGCTGTACTCTGGAAAGACTCGTATTTAAAATTTTGGTCATAAAACTCGTCCTTCAAATCTCGATCGATTTAAATGACCCCCATCATGGCAAAAACTCCCAAATCTGAGACCTCGCGAAGTCCCAGGTTTGAGAGTTTTTGCCGTGATGAGGGTCATTTAAATCGATCGACATTTGAAGGACGAGTTTTCTGGACAAATTTTTAAATATTGTCTTTCCAGAGTACGTCTAGCAAATGGTTGATGGTCAATCTGCTATGGAGTCGTCGGGGTGATCCGCCAGGAACATCATATTATTTGTTAACTTTGCAGTCAATAATAATCTTGTAACAACTTTTTACTCTTTCGAGATATAAATAGCAATGTATCGCAAACTTAAGAGAAGTGTTGGATAATCACCTAAAATAAAACAATTATACATTATAGAAATTCCGTTTACTCATCCCAAGATGAAATGTTTCGTTAGATGATAATGAAAATAGTGAAATTTTGTTCAGTGCTCTAACTCCAAAGATGTCAGACTATAATTATAAGAGGTTAAATTGCATTGGCAATAAAAAAAAAAAAAGAAATAAAAATACACGAACCCAAAAATAAAAAAGAAGAAAAAGATATCTCGTATGTTATAGGATTTAAAGTCTAAAAAGATAAGTTATAAGAGAGCGCTTAAAGATAGACAAAGACTCTTT
Source organism: Berghia stephanieae (assembly GCF_034508935.2). Taxonomy (NCBI): domain Eukaryota; kingdom Metazoa; phylum Mollusca; class Gastropoda; order Nudibranchia; family Aeolidiidae; genus Berghia; species Berghia stephanieae. The sequence goes on from NC_088360.1 coordinate 123,727,614, forward strand.
TTCACGAACGATGTGTAAATAAGCATTCCACTCAGACGGCCCAAAATTGAAATAAAACATGTCGTCCCAACTTTGTGGGAATGAGAAGGAAAATAGTTTTGTGAAATGACTGGCGGAACGCCATAGTTGAGGATCTTGAATATCTTTCAATCAGCTCCGAAAGGACGGGAGGAGGGGGGGGGGGGGGGGAGAGAGAGAGAGAGCGAGAGAGAAAGAAAGAAAGAGAGAGAGAGAGAGAGAGAGAGAGAGAGAGAGAGAGAGAGAGAGAGAGAGAGAGAATAACCTTCGAGGCATCGAGAAGCAAGCTTTGAATGTAATCCATTTTTTTCTCAACAGACAGTCAATGCAAGTCCCGAAACGGATAGAATCACACACATGTCCTAGTCTGGACCTCAAATGCAAATGTTTCAGATTATCCCGCAGAATGCCAAACAACAAATCATTACGATAATTGAATTTTAATAACACGGGAGACATAACCAATTGCTTAGTCACATCCTCAAATATGAACCGTCTGATGGTAACAATCTTTTTCTTGTTGGAAATAAAGAGATTCACCAATTAACACTGCGTATCATCAGCGTACTGATGGCGAAACACACTTAAAATCACTGATGATTTTAGACAGACGTACAATTAAAAAAGAATCGGCACAAGCACTGAACCCTAGCGGACCCCATAGTCAAGACCATACTCACCTACAACAAGTATTTCCTTCGATTATTCAGATATGAACTGATTTTGAGGACAATTTATTTATCTTGATCAAAATGTTGCCACAAAGCTAACAACAAGCTATAGATTTATCTTTTGTTCCCTACATACATCACCTCCGTTAAATCGTCATTCAACCTTAGCCTGTTCCTGCCCATCCAATCCCTTACACCAGTACACATTTTTCACATGTACTTATGACTTTTTGTAAGTTTTTGGTAAATTCAGATCCAAACATAAGTTCCTGGTTCGAGCCACACTTCAGTTATTTTTGTTTTTTTCTTTGGGCAAGATTGTTAACCCGCAATTTGGTTACTTTAGACAACTTTTTGACATGAGACGTATTGTTTTTGATGGATTATCTATATACTTTTGTGGAATGCATGGGGGAACCCAAATCAGACATTTTTTTAATAATGAGTTTTTTTACATGAGCACTTTTGTAAATATCTGATACAGTACTTGATTGATAAAAAAAAAGTCATTCATAATACACACACATGGTGTTAAAATGACATCAATGCACTTTTTAAATATCTTTATGGTATTTACAGGATCCAGATCATAGCCAGGCCGGACACTGACCGCAGCACAGCGCCGCAAAGTGAATAATAGGGCTTAAATGTCTTCCTTATTGAGAAATAGAAAATCAGACATCAGGGCTCGATCCCGGGACCTCTAGGTTTAAGTGCAATAACTCAGTCACTCGTCCGATGAACATTTATTTCTATTATGAGGCTTATGATAACATGTTTTACAAATAAGTAATGTTTGTCGTGTCAATATTTCAGATGGCAACCATGGACCAGATCCTAGAAATTAAGGAGAGATATGGCACAATCGTAGAATTGGGAAATAACGGCAACATATTACGTAGTATGCAAAACCCAACAGGCAATCGAGTATGGTCAGTCACTGAGGTGAGAAAACAATTGTATGCATTTTCAAACAAAGAGATGCTTTTATTTTCTTTTTTTTTTACCTAGATAAAAATATAGTATATTTCTTAAATCAAGGACCTCTTCAATATTCATACGAAGTAAGCAATTTAAAGTAAGAAATGTTAATCCAAGCCGCGAGAGATTTTCTATCCTATACATTATCAGATTCTCGACAGTTAATTGTTCAGTCCATTTTGAAACATCATATTCAAAATATCTTAGTGATATAATCTGAATTAAACAAAAGTTGAGTAAATTGTTGAAATGCAGAGAATCTGGTTTTACACTGGGGTGAAATAGCTTCTCTAAGAAACTAAGCACGACAACATGCTTCTCATGTTTGGGCGATTTTTGTTAAAGTAAATTTAAAATACATATTTTCTCTTGTGATTATCATAGTAAAGTCAGTGGAAACCATGCCAGGATTGTCTGAAATGTCATAATTGAATCTTCGAAGAAATTGACGGAAATTTGTTTCTTAACTTTTCCTACTTTAGTAAATAGGTTCTTCTTTTTATGTAGCAATTGGTTTCGTTTTTTATTATTGCAGGTATTGGAACAAGACGGCTACTTGTATTTAGGTTCACGCGTTGACCCTTACATTAGCCGAGTCCCGCTTTCAACCAAATTTGATGTAGACAGATTTATCGCCAAAATAAAATCAACATGCAGAGCGACAAAAATAACTAATTTGGAAAATCTCAGGAAAGTTCTGCGTCGTCTCGTCGCCATTGCCGAATTCAGAAGAGCTCTACTGGAATACAAAAGAAGGCGAGAACAAGATGCATCGACCACGGCCTCACCTGTAATATCTACGGAAGCCACAACATCATCTGCTGTTACAGATTCGTCAACAGCATCTCCATTTACAGGATCAACATCAACTTCAAGTTCTGTAACGTCCGGACAAACCACATCATCTGTGACCTCAGCGACACCAACAGCATCCATCTCTACATCAGGCACAGTCTCTACAACTACTGTACCCGATGACCCTGATGTACCAGCATCCACAAGCACCACATCGGGCACTCCCGCGTCGTCCTCAGCTACTCAAGCTTCTACTGGTTCATCTGTATCAGGCCCCACCTCAACTGCTCCTACTGTTTCGACTGCCTCCTCTGGTGCTACTGCTTCATCTGTGTCCACGGCAAGCTCTGCTACCGTTTCTACATCTACAGCAACTGGTTCCACGGCCTCTACTGCTACTGCACCAACTTCCAGTGCTACTAGCAGTTCAGTAACTTCGCAACCTACTGCAACCGCATCATCAACGGCAACAGCTACAGTTGTTAATACAACCTAGTATGGCTGTTGATTTCATAAGTCGACTACCACTCAACCGCAATCTCATACATTCTAACAGAAGCTGAACCTGCCATTTCACAAATGCTTCTGAAAAAACTGTTGCCTCTGCCCTCACTACTACTACTACTACTACTACTACTACTACTACTACTACTACTACTACTACTACTACTACTACCTATTCTTTTACTATTATTACGACTATAACAACAACAACAACAACTACAGCAACAACAACAACAACAACAACTACTACTACTACTACTACTACTACTACTACTACTACTACTACTACTACTACTACCACTGCTACGACTAGTACGGCTACTACTACTTCTACTATTACTACTACTAGTACTACTACTACTACTACTACTACTACTACTACTACTACTACTACTACTACTACTACTACTACTACGACTACTACTACTACTACTACTACTAGTACTACTACTACTACTACTACTACTGTTGCTGGTGTTGCTGCTCCTACTATTACTGCTGCTTGGTGCTGCTGCTACTTCTACTACTACGACTACAACAACAACAACAACAACTACTACTAATACTACTACTACTATTACTACTACTACTACTACTACTACTACTACTACTACTACTACTACTACTACTACGACAATTATCATCAATGTTACTATTAACAAGTCAGATTCAAAAGCTAATGCATTAATAATTTCTTCACTTCTAGACTAGATATCTCAAATTTTTGCCCTGTGCTACATAGTGTCATGTAAATGAAAAAAAAATTGTTATCTCCCTGTTTGGCAAAAGATGGTCTTGTATATTCATTTATCTAGGTTTGAGGAAGATCAAATTTGCACATTTCTTGTCAAGCCATTTTGCAACATTCTTTATTCGACATCAAAGAAATAACATGATTCTGTGCCTTTCAATCCAATGGCATATAGATCTAAAAAATATCGGCAGATCTCCTTATTTCTGGAATGATGGAATTATAAACACTGTTCGATATCTAAAGAGTAGGACGTTTGAGAAGTCACAATGATCTTTACTTGATCATGAATAAGTTCTCTCAAAAGTTCTGATGATCATTTCATTATTGGGGGGGGGGGGGGCAATCAACCTTTATCTAGAGTCATTCAAATGGTGATCAAATATATCAGAAAACTGCAAATTAGTGTACTGGAATAAATGTAATGATAAACAAAGGGTAATTTAACAAACACATTGACCATACATTTGTTCTAGCAAAATAACTTTGCTATCTTAAATGAGCGTATATTATTGACGCTCTTGACTACCTTCCGCCTGAAAGGCCACCCGACTTCACGGCTTAGGTTGTTTTGCTGAATACGGTTGTGAAAACAGATCAATGGCATCTATCTTGAGCTATGTCCCTGAGAATTTCCATATTTCTGTTGAATTAAAGCCTGAAGCTGCTTCAAACCTCTGATGAGGCGTTTGTTAGAGGTTGTTAATTTGAGACACTACGCAATAGCATGGTTTATTGCTCTATGTTCTTCTGTCACAATAAATGCTGTTTGAATTATGAGAACTCTTTACAAGTTTGAAAATCTATTTAGACTAAAAGATTGGAATTGAATGCTACTTTCAACATATTAATACATATTTTAAGAACGCGATTGCCAGCTATAAAATAGAATTAATTTATTACACGGCGTGAGCTTCCTTTATTCAATAACTCGCCCATAGCTTTTTGGTTTTTAAAAATGGATTTAGAAAGAAAAATAAATGGCTCACACCAAATGCTTTCCACTTTACACAAACAATCGCGTTAGAAACTAATATTTGGATGACGTCTAAGTTGTCGTGCATGGGGGTGTTGTTTTTTCGTTATTTTATTCAAGAAGCGATTTTTTTTGTTGGGTTTTTAGTTGTAGTTGTTGTTGTTGTTGTTGTTGTTTGGGGTGGGGGTGGGGTGGGGGGGGGGAATGTTGTTTTTTTACATAATCGAAAAGTTAACCGATATTCGGCGCACTATATGAGAATTCCCTAAAAAGTTGGAAAAAAGGACAACTGTTATAAAAATTTAAACTGCATATTGCAAATCTTTTTTTTTTTTAATCACACCGTCAGACAAATAAATGACCGTTATTGCTCTATGTGATTTCTTAGATACCTCCAGTTTCGTGATAGGATATTGTAGCACCAAATGCGCTTCATCATAAAGTGTCCATTACAGTGACGGACACTACACGCTTTCTATATGTTTCCGCTTGCCTATTTGCTGTTCTGCACATGCTCACTCTGGATTGCAGAATGTGTGCAGTCATTGATCATATCATATATTATGTTCCAGAACACAGGACCTTCATAGTAAGGCTCAAAATTATGAGTTACCATTTGGGATCAAACCATATAATAACTGGATATTCTGTGGCACCTTAACGATTTTTTAAATTAAATTTTTCTGAGATAATTTTGTAATAGTTGAAGCTTTTGCAGCTAAGACAGTTTAATGGTTAGGGGTTTAACTTGTTTTAAACTTGACTTTGTTGTTGCATCTACAGATAAAACTGGTCATCGTTTTGCCACTTCAAGAACAGCAATGCTTGATTTATCAAAGAAAATAAAAACGTTAACAATAATTTCTATTTCTAGTCAATTGTTTGTTGCCGGTATATAAAAATACTTAAGTTACACAATTTTATAGTAACTAATCTTTATTTGCTATAATATTATATTTGTTTAAAAACACTATGATTATACTATATTATTAATATATCATTTAATACAATATTATCATTATTTTCAATCATCGTGTGTGAATGGTGAGTAAATGAAAACATAAAACATTACATCAAATTTACATGAGTGTTTTGTTTATTTATATATATATATATATATATATATATATATATATATATATATATATATATATTGATAATTGTAAAAATCTAAATGAGCTGTGTGTTTTGTAATTATTTGAGTACGTTACCTTCTAGATGATTGGATATAGTAGCTAAGTTGAGAAAAAAAGAGGTCATTCAGAGGTAAAAACCCCACGAACCCACATATTCTATACAATTAAATAGTCAATTACTTGCTACCCTTTTAACAGGACATGTGGCAACTTACTGAAAACTTTCCACAAGCTCTTAATGAATCCAGGGATCCAAATACTACTTTGCGGAGAATTATTTAGAAGAGGAAAATAAGATGACAGTTATCTAAAACTTCCCTATGGTAAATACATTATGCTAAGCTCATATTATTCTTTTAAAATATAATAATAGGGCAGTGAAATCAAATGCGTTGGAGAAGACATGCCTATTTCAAGGCGGTAGCGACATCTTCGGAAGATCGCAGACTCGAATCCTGGAGCCTAATTTAGTCGTGTTGTGAGTATAATACCGTGCGCTAAACTACAGAGACCCATCTGAATGTAATCTGATTTAAAATCAACCTATTTGTTCTCCCATTGAGCAGTCGTTACCTCCAAAGTAATTAAACATTTCAAATTGTCAACAACAAAAAATATATATAAGGACCAATCAAATAATAGTTGACAAGAATAAAATGAACGAGTTTCACTAGTGGAAACTTCTGAATTGACGGATATCTATCTTGAATATAATAATATACTATTGGAAGATCAGCGGCTGAACTTCAACACTATTAAGGATCTTCACCCATTGCAGACGATTGCTACGGAATGACAACGTTGGCTAAACCTAAGCACGGCCTGGTGTAGGCAGACGATGTGTCGTCCAATGACAGATTCGAAAGGCTCATGTGATTCAAGTGTGTAATATGTGGGTGTTTATACAGAGTAATACAAAAAGCGGAAAACAATGTTTAAATATAAAGATAGATAATTGAAAAAAAATCATTTCCGAATCGTTTTAAAAAGAATAAATTTATATATTCATTTAATTGCTTTTATCTAAAAAAGATATCATTGATGAGGAGGAACACAATTTGGTGATGCATACAATGTCGCGGGGAAATGTGATATCATTCAGCAGATTAATGAGACCATTAGTTAAATGATATGAATTTACAATTTCATCTGGTAAGCAAAAGACACTTTGGTCACATAACCTCTTGTTGATATGTCTGGCAAGCTATTGACACGGATGCATATTATTTACTATTATCTTATTGGAAGAGTCCTGGGTTATTTAATCAAAATGCAGTGTATATAGTTTTGGTAGTTACGTCTGGTTGAATAAACATTTTATTGGTTCTATTTAGCCTTGAAAATTTAAAAAAAGGATATTAAATTTTGTCTCTGTCATCGACCAATAACCGTGAACCGTCGACCCATAGCTACCTCAAGTACTTGCCTAAGCAATCAGTTCCTCATATTCTGAGCACCACTCACAATTTTAACCCAAGAGATTGAAAACGTATACTATTGTCGGGTTTCACAATGCAAATTTTCCATCAGTGTATTATATTATGACAAATGCTCACAAACTGTGAGGATGACCAATTCAGCTGCTTGGCATGTACTTCTTCTTCTTCTTCTTCTTCTTCTTCTTCTTCTTCTTCTTCTTCTTCTTTCAGCGTATCCTGCATTTTGCAAGGGTGGCTTAATGAATACCACATCTCTTAGCATCTCGGTTTATTGCATCATATTCCTCCAAGTCCAGTTCTTTTATATCGTCCTTTATCCTATCCGCTCATCTAGTCTTCGGGTATCCCTTTTTCCTCTTTCCAGCTAATTGCATATATGTTAGTTTCTTTCTCACGTACTCACTCTCTCGTCTCTTAACATGTCCAAACCATTGCAATCTGCTTGGCATGTACTGAACAAACTTGGTTAAAGTTGCTTATCCGAAAAAAGGTATGTATGGTTTAATGAGCAAAAGAAGACCGATGACCACAGGTTTCTTGAGAAGACTTTATTGTAAGTCAAATTGACTGAGAGAAGAATGCGAGCGATCTATATTCATGTTTTTGTCCAACCAAGGTAATCAATCACATGATTTGTTACTGTCCAACTATTGGATATTTCTTAACAAATGTAAACACGCTGCTTTGTTTACAAAAATTATAAACATACCCATGTGTCAAGCTGAATCGAATGACCAATCGTGATGTTAGATATTTAAAAAGCTGTGAACACTTGTCACTATGTGGGTCACTTTGAGCACATTTTGCAATGTGACCAATGACCTCGAGCACATGGAAAGTTAATATCGATCATGCCCATTGACAGACTATATTATCCATATAGTTGACAACTACTAATTCCAAAAAAACAACTGAACAACATTGCTCACGCCATTTGAAACAATAAAATTGATTTTATGACAATGGTGCACCAGGGTTAAATGGAAGGGTAAATAAACCGAGGTTTCTCACGTTAGTCATCGCCATGGCCACCTTCAGTACATGCCGACCAACTAGGGTACTTCAAGGTTTTGATCATTTGTTACAATGTTCGACGCAGTGACACGTGGGTCTACAAATCATGAAAAATATTAATATTATAATTGTCCGAGTGGACTTAAGGGTTGGTCACAAATTGTTTGTTTAGAAAAATTACACATTTTGTCTGCTGTCAATCCCCTATCTTCACTGAAAACTAATCACCCTCATTATTATAATTGTCAAAATGGGCTTAAGGGTTGTGCACAATTTGTTAATTTTTAAAAATTACGCATTTCTTGGTAGGCTGGCCTTCTTCTCTTCAGTGAACACTGATCACCCTCATTATTATAATTGTCCTCATGGACTTAAGGGTGTGTCACAAGATCTTTGTTTTGAATAATTACGAATTTGGTTGCTGGCCATCCCCTCTCTTCAGTGAAAAATAATCATTGTTATAATTGTCTTATCGACTTATGGGTGTGTGACAAATTGATTGTATTGAAAAATCACTTATTTCGTAGGCTGGCATTCCCCTCCATTCAGGGAAACTAACCACCGTCATTATTATAATTGTCCGAATGGACTTAAGACTGGGTTACAAATTCTTTGTTTTGAAGAATTACCCATTTGGTCGGCTAGTCTTCCCTTGTTTTTAGTGAGAACTAATCACCTTCATTATTATAATTGTCCGAGTGGACTTAAGGGTGAGTCACAAATTATTTGTTTTGAAAAATTACGCATTTGTTCAGCTGGCCATCCTCTATCATCAGTGAAAACTATTCACTTTTATTATTATAATTGTCCGAATGGACTTAAGGGTTGTTCACAATTTGTTTAGTTAAACAATTACGCATTTCTTAATCTCCTGACCTTGTCTTCTTCAGTGAATACTGATCACCCTCATTATGATAATTTCCGAATGGACTTAAGGGTGTTTCACAAATTCTTTGTTTTGAATAATCAAGCATTTGGTTGCCGGCCATCCCCTCTCTTCAATGAAAACTAATCACCCTCATAATTACAACTGTCCGAATGGACTTCAGAGTGGTCTACTTGCCTTCCCCTGTCTTCAGTGAAAATTAATCACATAACTGTCGATCTCGAAAAAATATTATTAGTCTGATTGCCAAAAACTTTCCTCTCATTAGTATAATTGGCTATGTCGACTTATGGATGGGTCACAAATTGATTGTATTGAAAAAGTACACATTTGGTAGGCTGGAATTCTCCTCCCTTCAGTGAATACTGATCACCGTCATTATTATAGTTGTCCGAGTGGACTTAGGTGTGGGTCACAAATCCTTTGCCTTGAATAATTACGCATTTGGTCTGCTGACAATCCCCTATCTTCAGTGAAAACTAATCACCCTCATTAATATAATTGTCCGAGTGGACTTAATGGTGGGTGACAATTTGTTTGTTTTGAAAAATTACGCATTTTGTCTGCTGGCAATCCAATATCTTCAGTGAAAAATATTCACTCTGATTATAATAATTTCCGAATGGACTTAAGGGTTGTTCACAATTGTTTATTTTGAAAAATTACGCATTTCTTGGTCTGTTGGTAATCTTCTCTTCAGTGAATACTGATCACCCTCATTATTATAATTGTCGGCGTGGACTTAAGGATGTGGTACAAATTCTTTGTTTTTGAATAATTACGCATTTGGTTGCTGGCCATCCCCTCTCTTCAATGAAAACTAATCACCCTCATAATTTCAATTGTCCGAAGGGACTTAAGTGTGATCTACCTGCCTTCTCCTGTCTTCAGTGAAAATTAATCACATAACCGTCGATCTGGAAACATTATTATTGGTACGATTGCCATAAACTTTCCTCTCATTTTTTCTAATTTACTGAATCGACTAATGGGTGGGTCACAAATTGATTGTATTGAAAAATTACGCATTTGGTAGGGAAGCATTCCCCTCCATTCAGTGAATATGATCACCGTCATTATTATAATTGTCGGAGTATTCTTAAGGGCGACCACAAATTCTTTGCTTTGAATAATTACGCATTTTGGTCTGCTGGCAATCCCTTTTTGTCATTGAAAACTAATCACCCCCATTAATATAATTGTCCTAGTGGACTTAAGGGTGGGTAACAAATTGTTTGTTTGGAATAATTACGCATTTGGTCTGCTGGCCATCATCTATCTTCAGTGAAACCTAGTCACCCTCATTATTATAATTGTCCGAATAGACTAAAGGGTATGTCACAAATTGTTTGTTTTGAATAATTACGCATTTGGTCTGCTGGCAATCCAATATCTTCAGTGAAAACTAATCACCCTCGTTAATATAATCGACTTGGGCTTAAGGGTTGGTAACAAATTGTTTGTTTTGAAAAATAATGCTTTTGATCTCTGGCCATCCTCTATTTTCAGTGAAAACTATTCACTCTCAATATAATAATTGTCCGAATGGACTTAAGGGTTGTTCACAATTTGTTTATTTTGAAAAATTAAGCATTTATTGGTTCCTGGTCTTCTTTTCTTCAGTGAATACTGATCACTCTCGTTGTCATGGTAGTCCGCGTGGACTTAACAGTGAGTCACAAATTCTTTGTTTTGAATAATTACGCATTTGGTTGCTGGCCATCCCCTATCTCCAGTGAAAACGAATCACCCTCATAATTTTAATTGTCCGAATAGATATAAGGGTGGTCTACCTGCATTCCCCTGACTTCAGTGAAAATTAATCACATAACCGTCGAGCTTGAAACAATATTATTGGTCCGATTGCTATAATCTTTCCTCTATTTTTTATTGTCTGAGTCGACTTATGGGTGGGTCACAAATTGATTGTATTGAAAAATGACACATTTGGTAGGCTGGCATTCCCCTCCCTTCAGTGAATACTAATCACCGTCATTATTATAATTGTCCTAGTGGACTTAAGGTGGGTAACAAATTGTTTGTTTTGAAAAATTACGCATTTTGTCTGCTGACAATCCCCTAACCTCAGTGAAAACTAATCACCCTCATTAATATACTTGTCCGGGTGGACTTAAGGGTGGGTGACATTTTGTTTGTTTTGAAAAATTACGCATTTTGTCTGATGGCAATCTAATATCTTCAGTGAAAACTAATCCCCCTCATTATTATAATTGTCCGAGTGGACTTAAAGGTATGTCACAACTTGTTTGTTTTGAAAAATTACACATTTGGTCTGCTGGTCACCCTCTATCTTCAGTGAAAACTATTCACTCTCATGATAATAATTGCCGCAATGGACTTAAGAGTTATTCACAATTTGTTCATTTTGTAAAATTACTCATTTCTTGGTCTGCTGGCCTTCTTCTCTTCATTGAATATTGCTCACCCTCATTTTTATAATTGTCCGCGTTGGCCTAACGATGTGTCAATAATTCTTTGTTTTGAATAATTACGCATTTGTTTGCTGGCCATCCCCTCTCTTCAATGAAAACTAAACACCGTCATAAATTAATTACAATTGTCCGAATGGATTTAAGGGTGGTCTACCTGCCTATTCCTGTCTTGAGGGAAAATTAATCACATATACGTCGATTTAGTTGTCCGAGTGGACTTAAGGGTGGGTCACAACTTGTATGTTTTGAAAAATTACGCATTTGGTCTGCTGGCCATCCCCTATCGTCAGTGAAAACCTAATCACTCTCATTATAATAATTACCGAATGGACTTAAGGGTTGTTCACAATTTATTTATTTTGAAAAATTACGCATTTCTTGGTTTGCTGGCCTTCTTTTCTTCAGTGAAAACTGATCATCCTCATTATTATAATTGTCGGCGTGGATTAAGGTTGTGGTACAAATTCTTTGTTTTTAAATAATTACGTAATTGGTTACTGGCCATCCCCTTTCTTCAGTGAAAACTAATCACCTTCAAAACTTCAATTGTCAAAATGGACTTAATAATGAATAATGAATAATGAATGAATTTATATAGCGCCTAGATCCACAATGTGCTCAGAGGCGCTTTACAATGCAAATAAAACACAACAATAAATCGATAATTTAAGCATAAAATCTATCATATTGGACTTAAGGGCGTTCTACCTGCATTCTCCTGTCTTCAGTGAAAATTAATCGCCTAACCGTCGATCTGGAAACAATATTATTGGTCCGATTGCCAAAAACTCACTCATTATTATAATTCTCATAATCGTCTTATGGGTGGCTCACAAATTGATTGTATTAAAAATTACACATTTGGTAGGCTGGCATTCCCCTCCCTTCAGTGGATACTGATCACCGTCAATATTATAATTGTCCGAGTGGACTAAAGGGCGGGTCACAAATTCTTTGCTTTGAATAGTTACGCATTTTGGTCTGCAACCAATTGCGTAATTATTCAAACAAAGAACTTGTGACACACGCTTAAGTCCACACGGACAATAATAATAATGAGGGTGATCAATTTTCACGGAAGATAGAGGATGAGCCGCAGACCAAATGCTTAATTATTAAAAGCAAAGAATCTGTGACCCACCCTTAAGTCCACGCGGATAATTATAATAATGTGGGTGATCAGTATTCACTGAAGAGAAGAAACCAGCAAACCAAGAAATGCGTAATTTTTCATAATAAACAAATTGTAAACAACCCATAAGTCCATTCGGACAATTATTATAATGAAAGTGATTAAATTTCACTGAAAATAGATGATGGCCAGAGTTCAAAAGCGTAATTTTTCAAAACAAACAATTTGTTACCAACCCTTAAGTCCACTAGGACGATTATATTAATGAGGGTGATTAGTTTTCACTGACGATAGGGGATTGCCAGCAGACCAAATGCATAATTATTCAAAGCAAATATTGTGTGAACCATCCTTAAGTCTGCTCGGACAATTATAATAAGGACGGTGCTCAGTATTCACTGAAGGGACGGGAATTACAGCCTACCAAATGTGTAATTTATCAATACAACCATGAGGCGACTCAGAAAATTAGAAAAAATGAGAGGAAATTTTATGGCAATCGGACCAATAATATTGTTTCTAGAATAGTAAATAGTAAATAGTAAATAATGAATTTATATAGCGCCCAAACATCCACGTCAATCGTGCTCTGCGGCGCTTTACATAATAAAAATAAATATAAAAATGTTTAAAAACAACAAAATTAAAAATCACGACACTACATGATACATAATAAGCATGCATAAAAAAAAACAAAAATCAAAGCAACATCTATTTTATGAGAAATAAGCCTCGCGGAACAACTCAGTCTTCAGACATTTCCTGAAAGATGTTAAATTTTCGCAGGACTTTGTCCGAGGACTAAGTGCGTTCCATAGGCGTGGAGCTATGAATGAAAAGGCTTTCTCACCGAAAGTGGATTTTGAGGTGGTAACTTTTAGAAGTTGGGACTGAGATGATCTTAAATTTCGAGTGGGTTCATATTTTTTAATCAGTTCCTGCAAATATTCAGGTGCCAATCCATCCAGACATCTAAAAACATGGCACAATATTTTAAATTCTATCCTATACTTCACAGGAAGCCAGTGCAATTCCTGGAGAACTGGTGTTATATGATCTCTTTTTTTCGTTAATTTTATAAGTCTAGCCGCTTTATTTTGAATTTTTTGTAGTTGATGAATTAATCTACTTTGACAGCCAATGAGAAGGGAATTGCAATAATCTAATCTGCTAGTAATAAACGAATTAACAAGCATCTTTGTAATATCTTCATCAATATAATGTCTGATTCTTCCAATGTTTCTAATGTGATAGTTACAACATTGGCATATTTTTTTAACATGATCTTCCATGGATAACTCTTGATCTAAATACACCCCAAGATTTCTCACACAAGAACTAGGTTTAATAGCATTTTCACCCACTAGTATCTCATTTGTAGATATTTTTGAGAGTTGATACCTATTTCCAAAAATTATCATTTCCGTCTTGTCATCATTAAATTTAAGTTTGTTTAGTTTCATCCAATCCTTTATGTTAGCAATGCAATTTTCCATAACAGATACTGATGACAGCTCTGGATCATTATTGAGTTTTGTATACAGCTGAGTGTCATCAGCATAAAAATGAAAATCAATGGGAAAAGTGGATAACATATGAGAAAGGGGAGCAGTATACATTGTAAAAAGGAGGGGGCCGAGAATAGATCCCTGAGGCACTCCACACGTTAATATGGATGGAGTTGATACATGGTTTTCTATAATTACTGACTGAGTTCTTTCAAACAAATATTCCTTTAACCAGTCCAAAGCTGTGCCACTGATATAAAATTGATCACGTAATCTAGTCAAAAGTAAATTTTGATCGATAGTGTCGAATGCCGCACTTAAATCTAGTAAAACAAGCATCGCAGCACTTTTATTATCTATATCATTTACAATATCATTAAAAACTTTAAGTAATGCCGTTTCCGTGCTATGGGAGGCTTTGTAGGCAGACGGTTATCTGATTAATTTTCACTGAAGACAGGGTAAGGCATGTAGACGACCCTTAAGTCCATTCGGACAATTAAACTTATGAGGGTGATTTGTTTTCACTGAAGATAGGGGATGGCCAAGTTCCAAATGCGTAATTATTCAAAACAGACAATGTGTGACACACCCTTAAGTCCACGCGGACAATTATAATATTGAGGGTGATCATTATTCACTGAAGAGAAGAAGGCCAGCAGACCAAGAAATGCGTAATTTTTCAAAATAAAGAAAATGTGAACAACCCTTAAGTCAATTCGACAACTATTATAATAGAGTGAATATTTTTCACTGAAGATAGAGGATGGCCAGCAGACCAAATGCGTAATTATTCAAAACAAACAATTTGTTACCAACCCTTATGTCCACTCGGACAATTATAATAATGATGGTGATCAGTATTCACTGAAGTGGGGGAGGGGGGGGGGGGATTCCAGCCTACCAATTGTGTAATTTTTCAATAAAAGAAATTTGTGACCCATCCATAAGTCGACTCAGACAATAAAATAATTAGAGGAAAGATTATAGCAATCGGACCGATAATGCTGTTTCTAGGTCGACAGTTATGTGATTATTTTCATTTTCACTGAATACAGGGGAAGGCAGGTAGACCACCCTTATATCCATTCGGACAATTAAAATTATGAGGGTGATTAGTTTTCACTGGAGATAGGGGATGGCCAGGTACCAAATGCGTAATTATTCAAAACAAAGAACGTGTGACACACCCTTAAGTCCACACGGACAATTATAATAATGAGGTTGATCAGTATTCATTGAAGAAAAGAAGACCAGCAGACCACAAAATGCGTAATTTTTCAAAATAAACAAAATGTGAACAACCCTTAAGTCCATTCGACAATTGTTATAAAGAGAGTGAATAGTTTTCACTGAAGATAGAGGCCCGCCACCAGACCAATTGCGTAATTTTTCAAAAGAAACAATGTGTGACATACCCTTAAGTCCACTCGGACAAATATATTAATGAGGGTGATTAGTTTTTACTGACGATAGGGGATTGCCTCTCATTACAATAATTGTCCGAAAGGACTTATGGGTTGTTCACAATTTGTTTATTATGACAAATTACGCATTTCTTGGTTTGCTGGTCTGCTTCTCTTCAGTATATACTGATCACTCTCGTTATTATAATTGTCCGCGTGGACTTAACCGTGTGTCACAAATTCTTTGTTTTGAATAATTATGCATTTGGTCTGCTGGCAATCCCCGATCCTCAGTGAAAACGACTCACTTTCATTATTATAATTGTCCGAATGGACTTAAGGGATGTTCACAATTTGTTTTGGGTTTTTTGAAAAAATTATATTACGCACTTCTTGGTCTGCTGGCCTTCCCTCTCTACAGTGAATACTGACCACCCTCATTATTTCACAATTGTCCGAATAAGTGTAGGGTATGTCACAAATTCTGTGTTTTAAATAATTACGCATTTGGTTGCTGGCCATCCCCTCTCTTCGGTGAAAACTAAACACCCTCATGATAATAATTGTCCGAATTGACTTAAGGGTGGTCTACCTGCCTTCCCCTTTCTTTAGTGAAAACGAATCTCCCAACCGTCGTTCTAGAAAAAATATGATTGGTCCGATTGCCATAAACTTTTCTCACTCATAGTGAGTTGACTTAAGGGTTTTTACAATTTATTTGTTTTGAAAAATTACTCATTTCTTGGTCTTCCGGCCTCTCTTCAGTTAATACTGATCACCCTCATTATTATATTATTTGTCCGAGTGGACTTAAGGACGGGTCACAAATTCTTTGATTTGAATAATTACGAATTTGGTCTGCTGGCAATCCCCTTTCTCCAGTGAAAACTAATCACCCTCAATATTATAATTGTCCTAGTGGACTTAAGGGTGGGTTACAAATTGTTTGTTTTGAAAAATTACGCATTTTGTCTGCTGGCAATCCCCTATCTTCAGTGAAAACTAATCACCCCCATTATTATGATTGTCCGAATGGATTTAAGGGTTGTGCACAATTTGTTAATTTGAAAACCTACGCATTTCTTGGTCTGCTGGCCTTCTTCTCTTCAGTGAATACTGATCACCCTCATTATTATAATTCTCTGCGTGGACTTTTGGGTGCGTCAAAAATTCTTTGTTTTGAATAATAACGCAATTGGCTGCTGGCCATCCCATCTCTTCAGTGAAAACTATTCACTGCCTTCCACTGTCTACAGTGAAAATTAATCACCTAACCATCGATCTAGAAACAATATTATTATTGGCCCGATTGACATTATTATAATTGTCTTATCGACTTATGGGTGGGTCACAAATTGATTATATTGAAAAATTATTTATTTCGTAGGCTGGCATTCCCCTCACTTCAGGGAAACTAACCACCGTCATTATTATAATTGTCCGAATGGACTTAAGGGTGGGTTACAAATTCTTTGTTTTGAATTATTACCCATTTGTTCAGCTGACCATCCTCTATCTTCAGTGAAAACTATTCACTTTTATTATTATAATTGTCCGAATGGACTTAAGGGTTGTTCACAATTTGTTTAGTTAAACAATTACGCATTTCTTAATCTCCTGACCTTGTCTTCTTCAGTGAATACTGATCACCTTCATTATAGATAGTATGCAGATGACGTCACTCAGGCCTTTGTTATTGTTTTTGCCATCCGCGTTTGTGAATGTTCTCATAAAACTGTATTAACCAGACTATAAAAGTTCATGGTTACACAGAGTTTGTGTGTTGGTCCGTTATACTTCCGGATGGCAATGTTGTGAACTCCTTGGCCAAGCGCATTCTATCTATAATAATGTCCGAATGGACTTAAGGGTTTTTCACAAATTCTTTGTTTTGAATTATTACGCATTTGGTTGCTGGCCATCCCCTCTCTTCAGTGAAAAATAATCACCCTCATAATTTCAACTGTCCGAATGGACTTAAGGGTGGTCTACCTGCCTTCCCCTGTCTTCAGTGAAAATTAATCACATAAACGTCGATCTAGAAACAAGATTATTGGACCTAATGTCATAGACTTTCCTCTCATTATTATAATTACTGAGTCGACCTATTGGTGGGTCACAAATTGATTGTATTGAAAAGTTACACATTTGGTAGGCCGGCATTCCCCACCCTTCAGTGAATACTGATCACCCTCATTATTATAATTGTCCGAGTGGACTTAAAGGTGGATCACAAATTGTTTGTTTGAAAAATTACGCATATGGTCTGCTGGCCATTCTTTATATTCAGTGATAACTATTCACTCTCATTATAACAATTGTCGAATTGAATTAAGGGTTGTTTACAATTTGTTTATTTTGAAAAAATACGCATTTATTGGTCTCCTGGTCTTCTTCTCTTTAATGAATTCTGATCACCCTCATTATTTAAACGTCCGTGTGTCAAAAATTCTTTGTTTTGAATAATTATGCATATAGTCTGCTGGCAATACCCTATCTTCAGTGAAAACTATTCACTTTCATTATTATAATGTCCGAATGGAATTAAGGGCTGTTTTTTTTTTAATTACGCACGTCTTGGTCTGCTGGCCCTCCTCTCTACAGTTAATACTGACCACCCAATTTATCTATAATTGTCCGAATAGATTTAAGGGCATGTCACCAAATTCTTTGTTTTAATTGATTACGCATTTGGTTGCTGGCCATCCCTTCTCTTCAGTGAAACCTAAACTCCCTCATGATAATAAATGTCCGAATTGACTTAAGGGTGGTCTACCTGCCGTCCCCTCTCGTAAGTGAAAACAAATCACCCACCGTTGATCTAGACAAAATATGATTGGTCTGATTGTTTCCTCACTCATTATTATTATTGACTGAGTTGACTAAAGCGTCTTTACAATTTATTTGTTTTGAAAAATTACGCATTTCTTCAGTGAATTCTGATCACCCTCATTATTATATTTGCCCGAGTGGACTTAAGGGTGGGTCACAGATTGTTTGTTTCGAAAAATTACGCATTTGGTCTGCTGGCCATCTAATACTTGTCCGAATTGACTTAAGGGTGGTCTACCTGACTTCCCCTGTCTGCATTGAAATTTAATCACCTAACCGTCGATCTGGAAACAATATTATTGGTCTGATTGCCATAAACTCACTAGTTATTATAATTGTCTGAATATTGACAAATTACACATTTGATAGGCTGGCAGTTTCCTTCCTTCAGTGAATATTGATCATCGTCATTATTATAATTGTCCGAATGGACTAAAGGGTGGGTCACAAATTCTTTGCTTTTAATAATTACGCATTTGTTCTGCTGGCAATCCCCTCTCTTCAGTGAAAACTAATCACTCTCAATATTATAATTGTCCGGGTGGACTGAATCGTTGGTCACAATTTGTTTATTTAGAGAAATTACGCATTTATTGTTCTGCTGGTCTTCGTCTATTCAGTGAATACTGATCACCCTCATTATTATAATTGTCCGCGTGGACTGTAGGGTGTGTCACAAATTGTTTGTTATGAATAATTACACATTTGGTTGCTGGCCATCTCCTCTCTTCAGTGAAAACTAACCAACCTCCTAATTTCAATTGGCCGAATGGACTTAAGGATGGTCTACGTGCTTTCAACTGTCTTATTTGAAAATTAATCACCTAACCGTCGATCTGGAAACAATATTATTAGTCCGATTGACATAAACACATTCATTATTATAATTGTCTGAGTCGTCTTATGGGTGGGTCACAAATTGAATGTATTGAAAAATTACACATTTCGTCGGCTGGCATTCTCCTTCCTTCAGTGAATACTGATCACCGTCACTATTATAATTGTCCGAGTGGACTAAAGGGTGGGTCTTAATTACTTTGCTTTGAATAAATACGCATTTGGTCTGCTGGCAATCCCATATCTTCTGTGAAATCTAATCACCCTCGTTATAATAATAATTCGAATGGATTTAAGGGTTTTGCACAATTTGTTCATTTCGAAAAATTAAGTATTTCCGGTCTGCTGGCCGTCTTCTCTTCAGTGAATACTAATCACCCTCATTATTTTAAAATTGTCCGAATAGATTTAAGGGTGTGTCACAAATTCTTTTTTTTATTTTTAGAATGATTACGCAGTTAGTCGCTAGCCATCCCCTCTCATCAGTGAAAACTAAATACCCTCATGATAATAATTGTCCGCATCCATTGAAGGGTGGTTTACCTGCTTTCCCCTCTCTTTAGTGAAAACTAAACACCCAACCGTCGTTCTAGAAAATAATATGATTGGTCCGATTGTCTCACTCATTATTAGTATTGACTGAGTTGACGTAAGCGTATTTACAATTTATTTGTTTTGAAAAAATTACGCATTTCTTGGTCTTCTGGTCTTCCCTTCTCTTCAGTGAATACTGATCACCCTCATTATTATATTTGTCCGAATGGACTTAATGGTGGTCTACCTGAATTCTCTTGTCTGCATTGAAAATTAATCACCTAACTGTAGATCTAGAAACAAGATTATTGGTCCGATTGCCATAAACTCATTCGTTATAATAATTGTTTGAGTATAGATAGAATGCGCTTGGCCAAGGAGTTCACAACATTGCCATCCGGAAGTATAACGGACCAACACACAATCTCTGTGTAACCATGAACGTTTATAGTCTGGTTAATACAGTTTAGTGAGAACAACTCACAAACGCGGATGGCAAAAACAATAACAAAGGCCTGAGTGACGTCATCTGCATACTATCTATTGACAAGTTACACATGTGGTAGGCTGGCATTTTCCTCCCTTCAGTTAACACTGATCACCATCATTATTATAATTGTCCGAGTGGACTAAAGGGTGTGTCACAAATTATTTAGTTTGAAGAATTACGCATTTGGTTGCTGGCCATCCCATCTCTTCGGTGAAAACTAATCACCCTCATAATTTCATTTGTCCGGATAGACTTAAGGGTGGTCTAACTGCCTTCCCCTCTCTTTAGTTAAAACTAATCTCCCAACCGTCGACCGAGAAAAAAATATTATAAACTCACTCATTATTATTATTTTCTGAGTCGCCTTATGGGTGGGACACAAATTGATTGTATTGAAAAAGTACACATTTGGTAGGCTGGCATTCCCCATCCTTCAGTGAATACTGATCACCGTCATTATTATAATTGTCCGAGTGGACTACAGAGTGGGTCACAAATTCTTTGCTTTGAATAATTACGTAATACTGAGGGTGATTAGTTTTCACTGAAGATAGGGGATTGTCAGCAGACCAAAATTTTACCATCTCGAAGGAGGGCCAATTGTTTTGGATTGCCGGCATGAACTCAATATGGCTGTGGGTGCTTGCTTTGACATTTAACCTGCAATAATAGCTTTAGATTACACGAATTTAACCTGGGTCAACAACGACGGAAGACGATGAGAAAGGAATGTGGCAATAATAAGTGTAGACCAAGCATTGATCCTGGTGAAACTGACACGTGGTGAGACAGGTCAGAAATTAACACACCATTCTGCTTTGATAACGTCCGCCCTGTGGCAAGAAACTTACGTAAAAAATAGACAGTCATCATTATCATTTCGGAGGTAGGGTGGTAGAAAAAGGAAAGGAAATGCTCACCCCATCAAAAGGGAACACCCCTCTCCGGAGGAAAGAAGAGGAAGATATGAAGAAGGAGAGGGGTGAGGAGAGGAGGAGGATGAATATGAGAAGGAGGAGGAGGAAGAAGAGGAGGAGGAGAGGAGGATTACTTGAGCTTTAATATAGATCAATATCCACTAAACGTGCTCAAAGGGCTTTACACGATTAGAGGAGGTAGAGGAGGAGAGCCGTCGGAAAAGGATGAAAATGACGATAATGATGATGATGATGATGATGATGATGATGTTGTTGTTGTTGTTGATGATGATGATGATGATGATGATGATGATGATGATGATGATGATGATGATGATGATGATGATGATGATGATGATGGTGATGATTTTGAGGCATGATGATGAGGAGGAGTAAAAACAGGAAGAAGAAGAAGAAGAAGAAGAAGAAGAAGAAGAAGAAGAAGAAGAAGAAGAAGAAGAAGAAGAAGAAGAAGAAGAAGAAGAAGAAGAAGAAGAAGAAGAAGAAGAAGAAGAAGAAGAAGAAGAAGAAGAAGAAGAAGAAGAAGAAGAAGAAGAAGAAGAAGAAGAAGAAGAAGAAGAAGAAGAAGAAGAAGGAGGAGGAGGAGGAGGAGGAGGAGGAGGAGGAGGAGGAGGAGGAGGAGGAGGACTATAAGAAGAAAAAGGAAGATCTATCATCTATCTATCTAGTATCTATCATTCTATCTATCTATATATCTTTCTATATATGTGTTGATCTATCTATCCACTGTCCATCGTTTAATTATTGTTCTTCTCTCTCTCTCTCTCTCTCTCTCTCTCTCTCTCTCTCTCTCTCTCTCTCTCTCTCTCTCTCTCTTGCTGAAAATAGTTTATTTCTTTCCTGTAGAAAAAATATGACAACAATGAGACATGAACATGATCAGTCATGTCCAAACGTAAAGAAAGCTCCAGAAAATTAAATGTGTTTGGCAAAATTTGCCCATTGACAATTATAAGCAGAGACCATACCGCGCCCGATCTCTCTGCGTTAGGGTGGGTTTGGCAGCCCACTGGGTTAAATCAAGAGTAGTTTTAGTCTTGAGCGAATTGAAATGATTTAGTTGAATTTCCTCGGATCGACAATGTTGGTTTGACTTTAAACACGACCTGATAGAGGCAGCCGAGGCGTCCCAGTCCGATGACAGGGTTGCGAAAAGCTCATAAGTCAAGTAAGTCATTCTTCATCTACTTCTCCAATTTCTGCTCCCCTTTTCCCTCCTCCTCCTCCTCCTTCTCCCCTCCCCTTTATTTATTATTTTTAAAAAAAATCAAATAAAAAACGGTGGATATAAATTACAGAAAGCCCCAAACCATTTTTTAAAGAAGCATACCCCTTCCGCAAAAGAAAAAAAAAACAACAAAAAGACCAAAAACAAAAACAAAACATAAAAACAAAAAAAACAAACAAAAAAAAACAAAAACAAAAACAACTATAAAGCAAAAGAAAAAGTCCCAAACAAACAACAAAAAGCAAAACAGAGACAAAACAAAACAAAGCGAAAATCAAAAATCAAAAATCAAAAACCAATATAAAAAATAAACAAGAAAACAAAGATTTTAAAAAACCCAATCTCCTCCAAACAACAACCAAATGACACCCCCCCCCCCCCCAAAAAAAAAAAAACAAAAAACAAAAAAAAAAAACAAAAAAAAAACTAAACAAAGCAAACCAAAAAAAAAACAAGAAACAAACAAACAAAAAAAAACAAACAAAAAAACAAAAAAACAAACAACAAAACAAAACGAAAAACGAAAAAACAAAAAAAAAAAAAAAAAAAAAAAAAAAAAAAAAAAAAAAAAAAAAAAAAAAAAAAAAAAAAAAAAAAAAAAAAAAAAAAAACATTAACAAACAAACGAATTGTATAATAGAAGAAGTACGAATGTATATCTACTGTTATTGCTGCAATATAAAATCAACTTCCTCATTCAGTCATGACTCAGATCGGAATATGATATGTAGAGTTGAATTTTGAGGCCTAGATTGATCAAACTCTTTCCTGTTTTCATTGAAGAAATTTCTTTTGGTTGAGAGCTGGAATACGGCAAAGACCAGCTTATTATTATATTTTTAAGTTAAAAGCATTTTGATCCTGATTTATAAACAGTAGGATAGTCATATAAACTGCAGTCAGAGTTCTAGCTCACTCACTCATCATTTTATTTTTTTATTATTATTATTTTAACTTCTAACACTGAACACTAACATTCTGGACTCTCATTTGGGAGAGGCCTTCCGAAAGCTCCTACATCCCCAGCATTCTTATTTTTTATAATGTTTTCAAAAGAAGTCTCCCCCCTCACAAACCCACTACTAGATACTACTTTAGAACAAGAATACTGGGGATGTAATGTAGGAGCTTTTGGAAGGCCTCCCTCATTTGGTTTTGCAAGGAATGGTATTGAAAGGTTACCTATGAACTGATGCTGATACTGATACTGATATGGATAATATATAATCTTATCACCCTCCCTCAGCTCCACCCCTTCTTAAAGTAATGCTAAATAAAAGTATGAGAAGTTAGTAGTTAGTAAAAGTAATGTTAAAATGATGGCTATCATGCTAAAAATGTTGCTTGAGAAATTCTGAATTGCTAAATAAGTCAGGGTTCATCAGGAGATGAGCAATGGGAAGATAAATGCTGACTAGTTCCAATCTGAGCCACTGTCTGTATTGATGATTTGGGAGTGTCTACGTACACGGTAACCTGGCATTCTGCCTCAGTAATTCCGGTAACTGGTTTGCCGCTTCAATACAAGCAATGGATGGACCTCGCTTTGTGTGTGTGTGCATGGACCTCTCTTTGTGTGTGTGCGTTTGTTGTTTTTTACAATCATACAATACAATTTAACCCATTAAAGGCGAGATTCAATCTTACTTTAACCTAACACCAGATCTTAGTCATAATGTTATCATTAAAAGACAAGCTATGCTATTATAGCTTAATTGGTGGAAACTGTTTATTCTGCATTAACAATAGGGAAACTATTATCTGGATGAAAAAAAATAAATCAGTGTTACTGTTAAGAGGTTAAAATTGCATGAATCACGAATCGTAAAGCATCTCCGTAACACCCCTTTGATCTACGTCATCAGGCGACCCATTGTTTCTTTCATCTTCCCCAAATGCCCCCCCTCCCCCCCCCCTCTCTCTCTCTCTCTCTCTCTCTCTCTCTCTCTCTCTCTCTCTCTCTCTCTCTCTCTCTCTCTCTCTCTCCCTCCCGCATATCATAGTCTATAACACCCACAAACACAATGGGGGGGGGGGGGGGTGGTAGGAATGAAAAAAAATCAAGGTGCACCAAGCTCAATGCCCCATTCGCTTCTCCCTCCAAAGCACAGTACAAGGTTACTGTGTACTTAGATCCTGAGGCTAGGTGCCTGGTTGCCGTGTATGTAGACACTCCGATCTGATTTTTATTTTTTCAAAAATGAATTCTTTTTAAAATTATTTTATTTTTTTACTGTTAGAGTTAGATACTTATCACAGCTGCTTGGGTTCTGATATGCTGTTTTGAGATTGAAGAGATTGTCGTCTTCACTTTAGCATGGAAATCATGAGGCAAGTATGATATGCACTGTTGGAAATGTCATGTTAGTATATTGTCATTTTAATTAGTAGAATGCATATTTGTATTTAGCATTCCTCATAGAGAGCCCAAAGCACAGATTTTATATGCAGATAAAAATACTTAGTATTGATAATGATACAAAAACAATCATTACAATTACATGGATACTAAATCACCAGTAAAAGTCGGCAGGCTGGCTTTTGTCATGCCAGTATGACGGTTTTACAGATGTCTCCCCCCCCCCCCCCCCCCCCCAAAAAAAAAAAAAAAAAAAAATGTTTTTTAAATAATTTTTTTTTGGTCTGGCCAACAATCACCACCACCATCATCATCAGAGTGCAAGCACTAACAATCACATCATCAGCACTCCCACCACTACAACAACCACATCATTACCACTACTACTACAACCATAACAACCGCCACATCAACATCACTACCACTTCTACTAAAACCTCCACAACAACAACCATCACAGCAACATCATCATGACCAATATTACTCCAACCATCACCACCACACCATAATTACTACCGTTAATATTACTACAACTAATACTACTACTAGTCCTACTACTATTACTACTACAAATGCCACCACTTCCACCACATCATCACCATCATCACTACCACTACTACAACTACTATTACAACCACCACCACTTCCACATCATCATTTTCTCTAACACTACTACTACAAAAACCACTACCACAACTTCATCATTACTACTATTACAACCATCATCACCACAATCACTACAACCATCACCACCACAAGTACTACAATCACAGTCATTTGAGGTTTCAGAGATTTGGGCTGGTACCGTGGTATTGGACTTTGTGTCGACCTATCTTACAGCTCAAAATAGATTGATTTTCTCTAATGAAATTCTACCGAACGGTATCTGAAATTCATGTGAGCACAATTTTAAGTTGGCGTCTCTGTAAATTGTAGCTTGTTTGCAGGCTTTTTTGAGTGGTCCAAAATTTCTGCAGGTATTTTGATACTTTGGTAATTGCACCCATGCAATTAGTTTCTATTTTTAAAAATTAGATGGTTTTTATTTCTATTTGTAATGATGTTATTGTTATAGGTTGTGAAGAACACATCATTAGATTCAATTATTTTTATTTGTATAATTTTTGTTTGTTTTTTGTTGATTCTTCCCTATGATTTTTAAAAAAATACTTTTTATATTGCTTCCATTCAGCTATAAAGAGAATTCTAATGGTTCCAAAATACCCATTGCTCGCAGAAGGATTGCAAGAATTAGATGCTTTCAAGATTGTATTAAGAGTTTTCAGGATAAAAGTTACTTCCCAGAGGCTCTTTGTTATGTCCCATCAGAGGTTGAGTATGCTGCCAGTGCCAAGGGCTCGTGGAAACTTCTTGAGGAGCCAATCAAAAGTGCCAAAGTTTCAAAGGAAGTTTCTGTAACTCTTGCTAGCCGACTCATCGCCACTGGTGAAGAGATGTGTAACTCAGAGGGCAAGTGGCTTAAAGTTATTCAGGTACAATGTTGCAGGAATGAAAACAAAAAGCATCCTAAATTATTTAAAACACATTTTTCATCTTCAAAAATCATTGGTTTTCTCTATAATGAGAGATGATTGATTTGGGTTGTTATGAGCAAGTAAGATCAGCATGCCACAACTTTAATCAAGTTTAATAATGTCTTTCCATTTGTATGCCATATAACTGACAGAAAAGTATTAGAGAAAGATGTTCCCTAATTGTAAGGAAACATGAATGTAGGGAATACGAAAGTCCAAAGACATAAAAAGAACAATGAATGAATAATAGAGTGATGATAAAGTTGATGGTAAATAAATAACATTACAATAAATAAATGAGGAAATATATATGTTTTAAAAAAATGGATTGTAGTTGATTGATGGTTGTTGTAACTACTGGCACTGATGATGTAAATCATTATGGAAGTTTGGTTGCACTTTGGTGGATGTGAGGATGGATTGTACAGGTAAAATGAGAGAACAACCTTTATTATCTTTGAGCGCTGAATATCATTGATAACTTTACTTTATAAATGCTGGCATGGATGATAGTTGATTCAATGGGATTTTTGTAATTATCTAAATTACTTTTATTGTTCTGTATTTCAGACGAAAACAACCACAAACGATCTGTTTGAGACTGTACCAGGTGGTCATGCATGGCTTCTTCTTTTTACAAGCAGAAGTTCTACTGATGACTTGCCTACTGTTATCCCAGTGATTAATGAACATTCAGGAAAAACAAAGGGTGTTCCAAAGAAACAAAAGTTCAAAGTTAACAAGTATGATTCTTTTCTTCATCAATGATGAAATCAAATTTATATGAAAAATTCTACAAAGACAACTTGAGTATTAGTCAAGCATGAAACAGATCAGAATAGATTAATGAATCAGGATTGGTATAACATTTTTATGTAAAGGTAAAATGAACCGGCTTCAAATTTTAATAAAAGGAAAAATACAACCAATAAATTTTTAGGGGTCATACTTCTCTTCTGTGAACAGGGAAAAAGTGTTAATAGTGCTATATCTGTAATTCATACCATAGTATTAATGTATTGACGAGATTTATTAAATTTGAACATATCCTTTTAGATTATTCTACCTAGATCCATTTGAATTTCACATAAATATACAGTCACACTTGTATAAGGCGGCCACCATTGGGACCCCACAAAAGTAGCTGTCTTAGCCAGTTCAGTTGAATGCCTTGTACAAGTCTGATATTTCTAAGAGTTTCATGTTCTATCAGTTTTAAATGAACTGAGTCCCGATTATAGATAATTGCAAGCTTTTCATCCCGCTAGTCAGTCTCTCTCTCTCTCTCACTCTCTCTCTCTCTTTCTCTCTCTCTCTCTCTCTCTCTCTCTCTCTCTCTCTCTCTCTCTTTCCTCTCTCTATCTCTCTCCCCTCTCTCTCTCTCTCTCTCTCTCTCTCTCTCTCTCTCTCTCTCTCTCTCTCTCTTTCTCTCTCTCTCTCTCTCTCAAGTTTAGACTCTTTGAATACCTATTAGGTAGTCCTTCAGAGTTGTAATGCCAATTGTCCCAGAGTTTATCCCAGTTTCTGCCGTGTTAAATGAACAAAAGCAATTATTTGCTACCCTTTGGGTATGACATTCGTTTATCACAAATCTATATTCTTCCAGACCCGGCTTCCCAGTCACTCCCGGGTGGACAGGGGATCAGAAAAAATCTTGGCTTTATCTAGGATTGATCCTGTTTCCTTTACGTGTGAAACGGGTTAGCAGGACTCCCAATCGCACTTATGGCATGTCTAATTCCATTTGTGTATTATAATGATCATCTCAACTCAATCAATGTTGTTTGACTCTAATGTACACCTGCATTTGATCAAAAATAGCCCTTGGTCTTTAATTTGCGAATTGACAAAAAGGATTTTGCAACACAATTAGTGCAGATGTGTTATTTACCAGCTCATTGTACTGGCTTGTCATTTAGCCTACAGGTATGATCGTCTGGACAAGCATACAGTAAGCTATCAATTGGGGATAGAGCTATGATACTGATTCTCATTTTGGAAATAAGACAACTTTAAAAGAGGGAAATCAATTGAGTTGGCCCTAACATGTTTGCTTTCTGGTTTATACTGTAGATAACTTTGTAGTTCAATTGGTTTTTTGTTATTAAATGACACAATAGACAGTCCTTGGTTACCTGATTGTTGATAAGATCACTTTGGCAAGACAATAAGATGCAATTTTCCATGCATAATCATTAAGCTTAAGGCATGTTTGTCTGAGTGAAGAGTATAGAGTAATTTTTCATTTTAAGATAGATTGATAGCGTCAGAGCAACGATGAGCAGATAGTGTGAAGAAGGGGTTTATTTGTTTTGGAGAGTTTCCCAGCACTTGTAACACTCCTGGATCATTTAAACACCTGTAAGAATGGGTTCAATTTTATCAATTAGAGATATCATCCGGCGGCCCTACATAAGTCTGAGGGTTTTTTTGTCAGAGAAATAAGTGGCCATGGCCACGTTACGGAGTGGCTGCCTTATACAGTATCAAAATAGAGGAAATAATGATGGTCTGCCTTATGCCAGTGGCTACGAACACAAGTTTGACTGTATTAGTTCCAAACAATGTTCCAGAATTGGAACAACTGTATATTAGGGTTCATGTGGCCTCTTTAAATTCAAGGACTCATTGAAAAGTCATTGATTTTGATATTATCTCCGAAATCTCCTTGAAAACCCATTGGAATTTTATTTCTTAACCATTTGCCAAAGAGGATATTTCAATGAAGGCTTTCTGAAATGTAGTCAGGATGCAAAAGCTCTGTCATGGTGCTTCTTACAATTTATGACTCATGGTTAAAGAATTTTCAAGAACGTTTGTATGGTTTACACAGTGAACACTGCTTGTATGATTATGTCTCATTAGCATTACCGTAAGATAAGACTCTTTTTTTTTATCTTTGTTCTTACCGTCTTTTCAGTTGGGAAACTTACATTGAGGAGACCTACTCTTTGCTCCTAAAAAAAGACAAATCGGAAATAGTTCCCCCTGATGAAATAGCTGTGAAGCAATTAAGGTCGGTTGAAGATGGCTGGAGTATGGATCATGATGCTGCCTTAATACAACTTATGTCAAAAAATGTTGTCAAAGAAGATGAGAGTGTTGGGTGCTTACGAAGCTATGTTGAAAGCCTGGATGTTTCATCTTACTCTGTAAGTCTGATATTATAGAAGGTAAATTTAATATTAAAATTTGTTTAATGATTAATGTTGATTATAGTGTCCAATGGTTATTGTTATCATTTCTTGCTTAGGCAACAAACAACACACCTGATACATAGTTTATTTCTAATAAACATGTTAGGGATAGGCTAGTTTTGATTAACAGAGACTATTTAATTCGCTTACGGTTATTTAGAAACAGACTTTTGCCAATAACATTTGACTGTGCAAGACAAATATATAATCAAGAATGACTCTTAAATGATTTTAACACACACATTTGTATTGCACTTTAAAAATGTGTCTATGTGTTGATTGAAAGGAATTCTATTTATATATCCTTAAAGTCTGGTGATGGAGAAACTTCCCATTTGACTGATGATAATCCCAACACTTTCTGGGAGACAGATGGCTCTTTGGGTCAGCACTGGATTAGACTAAGGATGAAAAAAGGAACCATTATCAAGTTTGTTTTTAAAATGTTTAAATTACTGACTGTATTTTGTCCAAAATGCCCATTCATGCCTGTGTTTGTAAAGTGTGCTTTGCAGTTTTAATTTTCAAGTGCTGTTGTGTCTTTTATTATTTATTATTCATTATTGCCATGATGATTGATATCAGCAAAACCTCGATGGAATAAAGATAGCGACTTATGATCTCCCATCTAGCAGTCTCTTTACTATTTTTTTTAGGTGTTTCTTTAGCATGCACAATGCAAACACATAAGTATTCTGTAGATACTTTAATTCAAATGAATTATTAGAGACCTTCATATTAAAACAATAAGATTATAGAATTGATCTTACACTATTTCAAGAGTATTTGCACTCACTTTATTGTCGAAAAGAATACAGTGTTGTGAGCAAATGTTTTCAAATTAATATCAATTTTATTTTTGGTATTGCTACCATTTGTAATTATTTGTTTAGATCTTAAGAACTGAGTATGATACAGTACTGTTCAGAGCAGATTTTTTTTTATATTAAAAAAAATCATCCCCCAACGATTCAATTTCCCAGGTTTAGCTGAGGAAATCTGATTTTGCTATATTTGGTGATTATTTTTGTGTATCCCCCCCCCCCCCCCCAAGAAAAAAATACTAGAGAACTTATAAAATTTAAAGTTTAAAGAAGCCTCATCCCTCTGAGTTTTCGATTATCGAGTAACAGTGTTACTGTTAGACAAACTGTGGTGCTTGGGAACCGCCTTATATTCATTAAATTGATCGGAAAAGTGTTCATTCTGTTCAAGTCTTTATGTTTAGTGTTTGTATTTTGTTAAAATAATAAATTTGGCAACCCTTCTTTACTCTAGATTTAGTTTGAAAATATAAACAACATGAAATGGGTTTGGGCTGGGACAAATCACAAATTTAAATAATTATTTGCCTAGACATTTATGTATTTCAATTGTCATATTATCGTGGACATTTAGATAGATTGAGAAAAATCTGTTGAGCCATCAATGATAAAAATCTGTCCAGTAATAAGGTCTGCTTGTACGCCCAAATGAATCTGGCAACCCTTCCGTCTCCACTGTAGATTTAACTTAAAAACATTAGAAAACATGCAGTAAGGTGCTTGAGAACCGCTTTCTGTCCATTAAAACGATTTGAAAGATGTTTATTCTATTCAAGTCTTTATGTTTAGTATTTGTATTTTGTTAAAATAATAAATTTGGCAACCCTTCTTTAGTCTAGATTTAGTTTGAAAATATAAACAACATGAAGTGAGTTTGGGCTGGGACAAATCACAAAATTTAAAGAATTATATGCCTAGACATTTATTTATTTCAATTGTCAGATTATTGTTGAAATTTAGATAGAGACAAATCTTTTGAACGATCAATAATCAAAACTGGTCCAATAATAAAGTCTGTTAGTTGCCCAAAGTAATATGGCAAACCTTCTCCGCTGTAGATTTAACTTAAAAACATTGGAAAACATGGACAAATCACATAATTAAGAGGCTCATTATGCAACAGCACATATTTTTAAAAATCATAATACTGTCGTGGAACTTATGCTAGGCCGAAATAAATCTTTTGAACCATTGATGCTCAAAATTGGTACAGTTATAAAGTCTGTAGGTGCACGCAAAAATTGGCCATTTTTTTTTTAAATTTAAATTTTTAATAATAGATCTGCTTTGCCTTGCACCTTATCATACACGACTTTCAAGATTTTGTCTGTCAATTATGTCTGCTTCAACAGATTACTGACATATATGTTTTTCTTAATCTCCTTAATCAGGTCCCTCTCACTGGCAATCCACTTATCTGATGACAATTATTTACCAGAACAAATAGTAGTACTAGGAGGTGAAGCAGATGATTTGAAAGTATTGAAAAATGTATCTTTGAACTGGTATGTTGTGTAGTTTTCTAGTTATTTTAATTTGTGAATTTATTTTTTATTTAGTCTGTTTGTGCTTTTGAATTTCTTTTCACTATAGACTGAACGAAGATGCGGTGGTTATGAAATATTGTTTAAAATTGCTTGTTAATTCAAAATTATGCCAAACTTATCAAGATATTTTACTATTTTCCAAGAAAAAAAAGCCTTTCAGTAGTATGGAGCTTCATATATGAGATAAACACTTGCTTCTTTTGACTCTGGACCCGTTCCTTTGTAGACTGACTAAGCTCTTAGTCTGTGCCCTATATATACAAAGACTATTAAATTTTCTTCTTATGTGAGCAGTCTGATGGCAGTTAGGAACTAACCTCCACACCCCTTTGGTCTTAATTTTCGTCACTTGAAACGTGAGGACTAGCAACAGTAATCAATGACTAGTGTATATTGATGCCGTGTACACAATCAGACAAGTGCAGATGTGCATTTCTAAAAGTCAGTTTATTCATCTTTTACATTGAGTGTCTTCTACCTTCAAGTCATGCAACAAAAAAACCCTGGAAGAGCACCAAAAACTCTTAGATGGGGATACGTTACAATAATGGTGCACAAAGATCTAATTTAATATTTCTTGTAAATAACATGTTAATGTTACATCACCCTTCTAAGCAATGAACAACATTAATTGTTTTAAAACAACTTAAGTATAACTATCAATTAAACATCATTATCAGATTTTTACATTAGTTATAGATTACTGCAGATATAATTGACCATGAAAAAGCAAAGCAGAAATATAAAAACAATATAAGAAGTTATGAGTCTTGGCCTGAAATTAAAAAAGAACCCCCAAAAAATAGAGATCTCTTGACCTCAATCCAGTGAAGGACATTATTGTGTCCTGTTTCCACTGGTCCCTCCTTAATGTTTGTGTGATGTTACCTAATCACATCATGACATCTCCAAATCCACCTGTTACAACTAGTTTCTAAACACACATCAATCGTTAACAAAATGGCAGCCACTGATTGACAGAAGTTCACTTCAGAAGGAAAATATGTCAATATTACAAACAATAAAGGCAGAGAGTTTCCTGTTGATTTTGTTTCTGGTTTGAAAACACTGTTAGAAAATTGCAGACCATCCAAAGCACACCTTTTTATTGTGTGTAGAAACTCTAAAAAAAATTAATAAACATAGCTGAGACTGACGTAGGAAATTCTTTTTAGGCTAGTAAAGTACTAAATGTAAATAACTCTACATAAGAACGGGCCCTGATATTTGTTTTTATTGTTTTTCTCATTCTTGCCCATGGTTATAAATATCTCCTGAAAATAAAATTATATCTATAATTGAATTCCATTAAAGGTCTACAACTTCACAAACAGAGATCAAGTTGTTAGAAAACTGCTCTGAACACTACCGTGTGATTAGTATTCGAATTAAAGCATGCAGAGGTAAGCTCCTTAATAAAATTCTTTTATTTATTTTCTATTTTTGTAAAATTCTGTTTTTATAAAAGAATAATTATCAATCATAGTTGTTTTATTTTATCTTAGACCATGCCAATGCCACTCTCATATATCCTTCTAATTGCAGTTCTACATTTTTATAGATCTATCTTTAGAATGTTGGAAAGTTTGAAAAATATTTAAACTCAATTATATAAATGACGTTTTTCTTAATTAAAAAAAACAAAAACAAAAAAAAACAACCCAAAAGACAAATCTGCTTTATTTTTTTAAACGTTTAGTCTAATATTTGTAAATATTTTATTGCAGTAAAGTATTTGTTAATGAGGCAAAGCATGCATTATCAAAATATATTTCTAAAGATCAATCATGCATATCTTTGGTTTTTATAGTTTAATTTTTTCTTTTTTTTTTAATAACATCATTTTAACCTCTATATTACAGCGGGTGGTATTGATACTAGAATCAGGGGCATCAAATTAAAATGCCAAGAGGAGCGGTCCATTGGTTTAGATATGGATTATTTTTCTGGAAATAATCTGGTGAGGTTTCCTATCCTACAGTCTTACAGTCCCAGTGCCCTGTATCGACGTTCCATTGTTTTGCAAAGGTGAATAAGGATGGAATATTTTACCAGAGGCTGAAATTTCCTGCAATCTAAACTTTAAAAATCTTTTCAAAATTTTATTTGTTTATTATTTCTTTCCATTT
The DNA here is from genome assembly GCF_034508935.2 of Berghia stephanieae. Lineage (NCBI taxonomy): Eukaryota > Metazoa > Mollusca > Gastropoda > Nudibranchia > Aeolidiidae > Berghia > Berghia stephanieae. Next base: position 123,761,734 of record NC_088360.1, read on the forward strand.
TTTTAGTCCTTCAGAGCCATTAGGCTCATAGAGCCGGAGTTTATCCTGGTTTCTGTAGAGTGAAACTGAAATAAGCAATTGCCTGCTACTCTTTGGATAGAACACTAGTCTATTGCAAAATACGTTACATCAGATATAAGATCCAGCTACCCAATCAGTTCTGGGTGGACAAGAGGGTCATAAAAATATCTTGACTTCACCCAGAATTGATCTTGATCCCTTTGCATGTGAAGTGAGTGCTCTACCAAATGAGCTATCAAGATCTGCAATTATTTAAAAGATGCCTCAGAAATTTGAAGAAACCAGCAGTAGACTTAAATAATTTTGTCATTGTACTCAAAATTCATTTCATGAAATTATCAAAGACAATGATTTATGAAATAGCAAATTTATCAGTAAGAATGAAATAAACATTAGCAAATGTTTTGATAATAATTTAAAAAATAAATGAATAAAATTCCCTTTATTCTTCTCATACGGGAAATTTGTCTCTAGGGTCTATTCCAAGAGAAGACTGGAATAACCCGGGCATCAGCTGCAGTCCAGAGCCGCCAATTGAGCTAGGCCGAGGCGACTTGCTGAAGGCCACACAGCGCAGTGGTGGTTATCGAACTCGGTACCTTTCGAGTACGAAGCAAAGACCATATCACTGAGCCACGCTGCCCCTCCTACACGCCCATGCATTTTTTCTTTTTGTTTAACATCATCAGGTTTATTTGGCTCCTGGACAGTGTGATCCACTATTTAGTACCAGTCTGGCAACATTCCATAGATAATGTTCAGAATACAGAGGGAGGCGGTTTGGCTGGCTTGGAGGTTTGTATCATGAATATTCATAATATAATATAATATTGTAAACATTTCAGTTGAAAATGAGTTTTATATTCTGATGTGTCTTTTAACACAGCTATGCTTAATATGTATTTATTTGTTGTAGTTTACAAACAAAAAAAACTCAAAGAAAACAATTAAACAAGGTTTCAAAATGTGATCCCATGCTTATTTGTCACTGGTTTTTTGACAGCAAAATAGAAATATGATTTCAGCTTCAATCGGACTAGTAATATTACAAAGATCTCCACAAATGTATAGCTTTTAAATGGTTAAAAAAGTCTACTGATTTAACTAAATTATAACTTTATTTAAAAATAAAGAAATGGCAAATAAATTAGAATGATAAGACAATGAAACGTACCTATTCGATAATGTATAAAGACAACATAATACACACACACAAATCTTGTCTTTTAGTTGTCCCAGGGTTGCTCCTGTTTTTTTGTAGCAGAGTTTGATCTGTCTCCTTTATGAAGAAGATGAGTAGTATGACAACTACTGCGCTTTTAACTGGCCACCGAACAAAATGCTGGATATTGAGAACAACTGTGCTTCTCAAACTTTTTGTTTACAAGATTTTATCACTGCCCCTTTGTGTCTGGATTAGTGGTTATTCACACAAGCCTCAAGGCACCAAATTTTATCACACTCCTTTTATTGGTCAGTAAAACTAATACATAGAGGTGCCTAAATGAGTCAATAAAATGGAGATAAAGATAAAGGGAGTAAATCTGACTCATGAATGAACAACACAAAACACTCCCTTTATCTTTATCTCCATTTTATTGGTCACCAAACAGGGCAATGCAACTGGACAGCAATGAATTTTAAAAAATACAGTTTAGACTTCTCTGTGTTATATTTTATTGGCACCCGTATGCACACACATAAAACAGGTCTTCTCTGTTCTATGGTTTTAATAGACACTGTTTGAGCGCACTCACATAAAACATTTAAACCTTTAACTATGAATTTGATGGTCACCCATTAATCGCACTCACATATCACAGTCAAACCTCTTTGCTATGATTTTTAATGGTCACCCATACGAATGTGCTCGCATAATACAGTTAAACCTGTGCTATGCCATGCTTTTATTCTGGCCTTAAACTTTATGCACACAACCAACCATGTGCAGTGTGATTAGAATAGCAATAATGATTTGCAGCCTGCCTTTGGTTTATAAATCATGATGAGTATTTTCATTGGATGACCAAGAGAGGTTGCCAACACAAAATAGTTTAACAACAGGTTTGAAACTGAACAACTCGAGGTCAGCTTTGGCTACTTTCCCATCAAGATTTAAGGTCGTTACACACGTTTAAAATTATTTACTTTTTGCAGTAGACTACATGAAAATAAATTTTTCAAATGGATAATGAGTTAGGACATTAAGATAATTCTCTATGAAATTTCCTTGTGAAATGAATAACATATAATGACCAGAAACTTATCTCTTAAATTAAGCAGGTTTTTATACCATGACATATTAATAAAGCTATTCTTTACTTAAATGTTTAATAATACTCCAATGAAAAAAATAAATTGGAACAAATGTAAATACAATGTATTCATCATTATATATGCAATCATAATAAATTAAAAATTTTAAATCCTTAAGTCTTTAGGATATATATACGCGGGTGGTTGGATGGGAGCATCACCCTTGAATCATATACCTATGATGTTCGCATGGGTGTACGATCCGATAGTGATGTCGTTTCTTCTTCTCTTTACTAGCCTATCCTGCTTCTTTGGTTTGTGATTGTATTTTTGACAGGGGATATTTTTTTTTCTGTAAATCTTCTGCCTGTTTGTTCTTGGTTATTTATAATTTAGCTTATGATATCTTTAGGTTATGATTTTGATTTACATTTGTACTATTTTTGTTAGATTGCTTGTTTTTTTGTTTCAGCGGTCTCTCATATAACCTCAATTGTGTTGGAAGAGACCTAAAGCAACAAACAAACAACAAAAAAAAGTCTTTAGGATATATATGTGACTTTCATAATACATTTCATATGATAATACGTATGTAGTAATAAGGATAATGATATTATTTGACTTGGAAGGAATAAAATATCATTAACATTTGGACGTCAATCACTCGATCATACAATCACTGAAAGTAGGAAACAGGACTAAGGTTTGAAATGGTCAATATCATGGTGAGTATTTTTCATTGGATGCCCAAGAGTGGTTGTCAACACAAGATAGCCTAACAACAGGTTTGAAATAAACAACTCATGGTTAGCCTTAAGCTACTTTCCCACTAAGATTTAAGGTCGTTCTACAGTAATGTGACATTATTTACTTTCAATGATCATTTATCTCTATTTGTGCTTTTGGAAGAAAGTTTGAAAAAAAAAAGTGTTAATTTTTTTATTATCTCAGAGCATCAGACAACTTTTGCCTTTGTCAAAGAAAAGATTGAACCTCATTGACACATTGCTTTGGAGTTCCGTGTCTGTGTAAGTATAAATCATAATTCTCTTCCGTTATTTATAATATAACAACAAAGAAACCTAATTATTTTAATTAAGAGCAGTAATTCTGGGTGGGGTTCCTGACCTCCCATGTGGGCAGGGAGTTACTTACTGTGTCTTCCATCCCCTTATATCCGTTTTACTTATATCCATTTTCCAACTTGCTTTCCGTCTTTGTCTTGGAATGAGATTACTTGTTTATGTCCTGGCCCTGACTGAGAGGGTAACAGTCAAATGTATAGTTAGTTTTGGGAGATGATATTTTTTTCCTTGTAAATCATCTCTCTGTTATGCACTGTATTATGTTTTGCTTACTTATAATAATAATAATAATAATAATAATAATAATAATAATAATAATAATAATAATAATAATAATAATAATAATAATAATAATAATAATAATAATAGTAATAATAATAATAATAATAATAATAATAATAATAATAATAATAATAATAATAATAATAATAATAATAATAATAATAATAATAATCTTTATTCTCCAGAAGAAAGGCAATTCGTGTTGTGTTTACAATTACAATGCTCTACAAACAGCAAAAACTCATGTCATTTATATTATATATGATTTGTCAACATTTGAGTGTATTCCTCTTAGTGGGGACCTGTTCTTGTGTCTGGAAGAGACTTTTAGGTGATCTCAAACTAAGTACTGGGGGTCCCGATAGCTCAGTTGGTAGAGCACTCCCTTCACACGCAAAGGGACCATAATCAATCCTGGGTGCAGTCGTGAGTTTTTTCTGACCCCTTGTCCACCCAACAGTGAGTCTGTTTGATTTGGCAGAAAATACTTTGCAATTGACTAGCATTCTATCCAATTGCTTTTGTCAGTTTCACACTATAGAAGCCAGAATAAACTCCGGCGAAATAGGCCCAATGGCTCTGAAGGACTACAAAGTACTGATAGTGTGCTCTTGATAATCTACATCTGTTTCCTATTTGAACCAATTCCTCTTTGTCTTGCCTTTTCTTGGGTGCTCTAATTGTAATTTTAGAACTGTTTACTATCCCATTTTCTTCCTTTTTACTGGCGCTGATATAACCTTAATGTCTTGCAAGTGTCGTAAAACCCTTAAAAACAAAAACAAATAAGAGCAGTAATTGTAATGCAACTTTGTTTTCTTGGAAGCCTAAGTACTGCTCTCTCTCTCTCTCTCTCTCTCTCTCTCTCTCTCTCTCTCTCTCTCTCTCTCTCTCTCCTTCTCTCCTCTCCTCTCTCTCTCTCCTCTCTCTCTCTTCTCTCTTCTCTCTCTCTCTCTCTCTCTCTCCTCTCTCTCTCTCTCTCTCTCTCTCTCTCTCTCCTCTCTCTCTCTCTCTCTCTCCTCTCTTCCTCTCTCTCTCTCTCTCTCTCTCTCTCTCTCTCTCTTCTCTCTCTCTCTCTCTCTCTCTCTCTCTCCTCTCTCTCTCTCTCTCTCTCTCTCTCTCTCTCTCTCTCTCTCTCTCTCTCTCTCTCTCTCTCTCTCTCTCTCTCTCTCTCTCTCTCTCTCTCTCTCCTCTCTCTCTCTCTCCTCTCTCTCTCTCTCTCTCTCTCTCTCTCTCTCCTCTCTCTCTCTCTCTCTCTCTCTCTCTCTCCTCTCTCTCTCTCTCTCTCTCTCTCTCTCTCTCTCTCTCTCTCTCTCTCTCTCTCTCTCTCTCTCTCTCTCTCTCTCTCTCTCTCTCTCCTCTCCTCTCCTCTCTCTCTCTCTCTCTCTCTCTCTCTCTCTTCTCTCTCTCTCTCTTCTCTCTCTCTCCTCTCTCTCTCTCTCTCTCTCTCTCTCTCTCTCTCTCTCTGTGTGTGTGTGTGTGTGTGTGTGTGTGTGAGAATGATGTCAGGTTAGAATATGATCAAACTCTGCCTTTAAAGGTTTTTATATTTGAGCGTTTGCAAAATGATTTTTAATCTGAAAACAGTTTTCTTGTTTGCACTTTGAGGAAAGTTCAATATGCATAACAAAATATTCAGATTTCATCAATTTCAATATAATAATCTAAATTAAGTTATTAATTGATAATAGATATTCTAAGAATTTTAGTGTAAAAAGATATTTAAGCGGGTGGTTGGATGGGAGCATCACCCTTGAATCATATACCTATGATGTTCGCATGGGTGTACGATCCGATAGTGATGTCATTTCTTCTTCTCTTTACTAGCCTATCCTGCTTCTTTGGTTTGTGATTGTATTTTTGACAGGGGATATTTTTTTTTCTGTAAATCTTCTGCCTTTTGTTCTTGGTTATTTATAATTTAGCTTATGATATCTTTAGGTTATGATTTTGATTTACATTTGTACTATTTTTGTTAGATTGCTTGTTTTTTTGTTTCAGCGGTCTCTCATATAACCTCAATTGTGTTGGAAGAGACCTAAAGCAACAAACAAACAATAAAAAAAAAAGATATTTAACAGTTGTATTTTTGTATTGCGTGATATGGAAAATTGGTTCCATACATCCTTCCTGTTGTGATAAATGAAGCACTACAATACGCTTTGAGCATGATATGTCCGTGGAAATGCCAAAAGAAATTTTATTGTTTATTTTACTTTTTACTTATTCCAGTTGCCACTTTTCATAGTACTCTACATAAATAATCGCCGGTTATAAATATATGTATTTATGTATAATTGTCCCAAATTGCAATGAAAATTTTCATTACGTAGAAGTTTTGTCCATTCCTTCATCAGCTTATCTGATCGCAAAGTGGTGTACATAAATCGCCATGCAGCATTAGAGCACCGTGCAAACCCAGCAGCCAGCACAGACTACTCTAACACAGTGTTCATGCAACTCTATGAAGGTCTGCGGCCAAAAGATAGATCATCTTCTCCTTTGACTTACAGGTATTGGTTAAAAATCTTTCATTTTTTGAACTTTTATGTTCATTGTACTCATATCTTTCAATTTATATAAATGTATTATAGTATACAATATCTATAGCTATAGAATTGTTTTTAAATCACTGCACTCTGATATTCCAGGATAATTAACGAAATGCTTAATTTCTCCATCCCAATGAGAAACTTGCATTCGAAGTCTAATAAATCACATTCTTGTGAAGCCAAAAAGACTGATATTCCTTATTTTTATGTTGCATGTTTATGTGATTGATATTATGTAAATATTGAGTTTGTTAAGCTACAGGGTAATGAGCGTTTATAAACAATTCATCAATGAATAAATATTTCGATTCTGCAATCTTCAAACAGAAAATTCAACACTAATAAATGCTTTATTATTATGATTATTATTATTATTATTATTATTATTATTATTATTATTACTTATATTATTTATTATTATTATTATTATTATTATTATTATTATTATTATTATTATTATTATTATTATTATTATTATTATTATTATTATTATTATTACTATTATTATTATTATTATTATTATTATTATTATTATTATTATTATTATTATTAGTATTATTATTATTATTATTATTATTATTATTATTATAAATATTATTTTTATTGTTTTTTATTGTTGCTTTATTGTTATCATTATATTGTTAAAATTGATTGTGTTTTGATATTTCATGCAAATCCAACCTTATGTATGGATGTGAATAGGTGGTCCTCTCAAAATGAACAGTGGTGGGAATGCAAATTCATTTCTGAGGGTATCATTGACCAAGGTGGAGGTTTCCGAGATAGCCTGTCAGACATAGCAGAGGAACTGTGCCCATCTGATAGTGAAAGCCCTAATGCTCTACCTTTCTTTCTACGAGCACCAAATCAGGTAACTCTACTTTGACGATGATTTAGCTTAGATATAATACACGATTGTTAAAAGAGATATTGCTGTCTGTAAAATTTAAAAACATACTTTTATTTTTTTCTGTCAAGAAGATTTGGACTTTAAAAAAATAAGGTAATTTGGCATATCTTAGATTTCTTTAATTTCTTTTTTTATTCAAACAACTGGTGTATTGCCAGGTCCTGATCCTTCACTGTGAGGAAAACCAGTCAGATATGAGCATTAGTTCTTGAGGGGTGCGGGGGGGGGGGGGGGGTTGTCTTCTGTGTGAGAAATTGCTTTTTGCTCCGTGAAGTGTTTGTGAGTGCTAAAAACCTTCTGACTACCTATCTTTTGGTTAGAATCCCAACATTTGTGGAGGATTTTGCTTGACTCAACATTGGGCTTATCCTTATGTTGCTGCTTGGATCTCCTTCTGATAAAAAGTCTATTTAGTCTTGATTTTTATTAGACTCTTTTGACTCAGAAGCATGTCAGGTATTGATGAATCTACAAATATATAATGATGCACCCAAAAAGATAACTTAATTCTCCCCGGGGGTCATGTCTATATGAAATTTCAGAAGAAATTTTCAGTATTGCAAACATTACAAGTCTTTCTTTTATTTTGAATGGATTTACTTATGAATGAAAATGTCCTTCAGAATATTATAGTGAAAATAACCCGATGCAGATGAGAGATGAGGAAATCAATTCATAGATTTTTAGAGGTAACATCAGTGCACCTCTCTAGTCAACCTTCTCAAATAAATTAAAGCACTTTATAAATGACTCAGAGCTTTCTAAATTGCTTTTGATTTTTTTGTTCTATTTCTTCAGGAACAAGAGGATGGCAATATCAACAAGGATGTTTTTGTCCCCAACCCAAATTGCACAGATTTTACCAGATATGAATGGCTTGGCCAACTTCTTGGTGCATGCTTCAGGAGTAAAGAAATACTGGTATGAATAGTTGATATCCTCTTGTGTGTGTGTGTATGTGTGCGTCAATGTGTGTATTTTTATAATCCATTACAATTCACTTTTTATTATTTTTCATTTTGGAATTTGTGAATTAAACCATTTTAGTTTTTGATCTTATTTTCATTTCCTCTCCTTAGGTTTCTCAACATGTCATTACATTACACTCATGATTTATTGAGAAAGGGTACACAAATAAAAGCTCATTCTCGTTTAATACCAAATACAAGGATTTGTGTCTTAGAGTATTCTATCATTTCTTAATGCCCATGTCCACACTTGTGTAAACTACAAAAGCACATTCTTTCTCTTTATTAAAAATCAGAATTGAATTGATAATCCTGTTTATTAAATTAGGATTATTACTTACGGTTTGAGATCTATTATTTGTAAAATTGTTGTAATTAAAGCTGATTCCAACTAAGTGAAAGTTTATTCATTGCATCATTTAGATTCATATGATGTCTTAGGTCCATGATATACAAGGTCATTGTTCTATGTGGAGCAAATAACATTACACTGAGTAAATGAGCAACAAATCCCCATAATATTGTTTTATTCACAATTAATTCACCTATTTATTGTTTTTTTCAGATATTGCCACTTGCACCTTTTGTATGGAAACGGCTCAGTGGAGAGAGCTATAACTGGACTGAAGACTTTGCAACTGTTGATGCATCAGAGGTTTGAGTGGTGCAATATTTGATGCTCTTAAAAAAATTATACTTAAATAACTACCGGTTTTGTTTTCTTTTTTTGGTTTAATTCTTAAAGTTTGTTTAGCAGTAAGTTAAATTGGTTAAAGGAATACCACCTTTCATACAAGACATGTGGTAAACATTGACAAGTGCCCATCTTATACACATATACCCCTTCTCATAATTTGCCCTTTTTTCAACTTATAGTTAATCAATAGATATTCATTTTGCTCATAGTCATGATGCTTGACTGGCAGACTCTATAGTCCATGTACACCCCTATATACTTAAAGTGTTTGCGTCCCCATCACTTATTTTTAGAATTTGATCAATTTGTTTACCAATTATCGGGGTAAAAATAATAGTGCTAAAGTCATTTAATACTCAGAAATAATCTATAATTTTACAAGCATCAGTGTAATGCTATTCAAAGAATAATTTTTATGTCTTTTATTTGCTACCAGACAGAATGTGGGATACAGTCTGAATTTCTCACAAGTCAACAGTAGGAATAAGCAGTGAATGTATATTATATATTTACCAACCCTTGTGAACAATGCAAACAACTCTGCTTTTATATAATTGGGGATTTTTACTTTCCTAAAATTATCATTGTATTGTAAAGATGGTAGATGCAGATTTTTTAGTGGCTTCACATCGATACCTTTTTACGAGGACAGAGGAATGTCTGAATCATATTTGTAGGATTTGTTGATTGGGGTATTTTAGATGGATTCAGGATGATACCAGTCTGGATGGCCAGGAATGAGAACTTAATAGAAAAATAAAAATACATAAAATTAAAAAATAATAAATTTCCCTTTATTTAGGGTCTATTTCAAAGGAAGACTGGAATAACCCAGGCATCAACCGCAGTGCAGCACTTTAAATTGAGCTTGGGCAAGGTGACTTGCTTGCGGCCATACAGTGCAGTGGCGGGTGATCCAATTCGTACCTTTTGGGTACGAAGCAAAGACTGTACCGCTGAGCCACGATGCCCCCCCCCTGATGCTTTATATATATATATCCTAGCTTCATGGGCCTTATTGATCTAAAGGACTACAATCAGCCACTATCTAAATTATTACATGTCCAAGTTTATCAACTGTCTCTTTTATAAATTGATTTATATATTTCAAATTCTTTTTTTTTTTACTTTTTGTAAAATTCACTAGATTGATAATAGCTCAAGTAAGTAGTTGGACGTAATTTCAAAATTCGCTTGTTTGGAAGTTCATTAATACATTCGACACAATGTAAAATTTCATTTTCAGGTGTCGTTGATAGACAATCTATCTAAATTGGACAAGGAGACATTTGAAGCCTCTGGCAGGTGTTGGAGTTTGGTGCTGAGTGATGGGACTCATGTCTCTCTCAAGTTGGACGCCAAGGGTAATCCATTGCCCTTAGCCTATGATGACAGAGAGGAGTATGCTGAAAAAGTCAGGGAGATCAGAATGGCAGAATTTGATAAGCAGGTAAATCTACTGACGTTGACTTTAGTACCACTATGGCAGTTTAATCCAATGTTGAATTTTAAAAGGAATAATGTAAAATCTATGAAATAATGACATTCAAATTGATCAAATAGGGCTGTTATATCTATCCACAGCCTTTGCATTTCTACAGCTATACAACAACATAATATTCAATAAATAAGTAGTATCGGTTAGATGTTTGCATATATTACCAAGTTATAGTTGCACGCCTAAGCTCACCGAACATCGACTGACCGAACACGTGATTAATTTTTTCTCGCGTCCTCTCATCTAATCTCGTCTCATAGAAAGAGGAGGCGGAGCTTATATGATATAACACAATGAAAGTTCTGTCCGATGACGGGTGGGGGGATATCACCTCTCCAAAACTTACCTTATTATATGAGATCTTGAGATTCTTATCCAATCATCGATTGCTCGTTTGACAGCTCGCTTGTGAACAGTTAGGAGATCATCTCTTGATTTATGGACAGGCAGCTTTGCGTAAAGGCGGTGGGTGAGTGTTGTATACATCAAAGAGTGCAATAGTGGTTGTGTAACCCAAAAGCTCTGCCGACTCGACTGCAAGGTCTTGTATGTAATAGTTGCGTCACCATCTCAACGCTCAGGAATTAATTAGTGAGGCAGGACTCTCAGTATATATATATTTTTAAGAACACAACGCAATTAGTGTTTTAAACGCTTTTGAATCACACGAGATATATCAGTGTGCTCGTCGCATTGAGAATTGAAAAATGAAAAATGAAAAATGAGATATAAATCAAGAAAATCGACCGGAAAATAAAGAAACTATCATTAAATTTTTAAAAATTGAGCAATATTTTTTTCAAAATCAATCTACTAGAAAATTATTTTTATTTCTAAGCCTATTTTTGTGAAACAAAGATAAATGTTCTCCTTTTTGCAAGCTGATTCAAACAATGTGGTTTTCAAATTTATTGTATACGTAATCATTTGGAAGCTACAGAGAAAGGTGTTTTTGTGTAATCCCTTTCACACACACGCGCGCACACACACACACACACACAAACATATACAAACAATACACATCCCTGGTCATCTATTGCTTATATTATAAATGTAAATGTATACATCCCATGCTGATTGTCACTACCCCCCACCTTCCCCCGTAATCAATTTATAATTTTCTCTCGTATCTAGGGTAGAGCACCACATGCACTACTATTGAATGACACTGACCTTACCCCTCCCCTAACACATGGTAGGGTGAGGCCTGAGGTAGTCTCCATTCTGTCCTCCGTTTCTTGTCAGCTTAAACAGCTCTCTATCACGTGACCTTAGATCCGATGCTGCATACCGCTTGAGAGTCTTCACTATCCAGATCTCGTTCATGGTCACGTGAGAAGGCTAGATCCGTTCGAGTTCGGCGTTCGGCGTCTTGTTCGGCCCGATTTCGTTAAAAGCCTATTGTATTGAAGCAATGACATTCGTCAAAAAAAATTCAAATCAAATAGTATGAAATATTTTATTATGCCAAGCAAATTTATTTTGTGTTTTCCTTCAGATTAATGTTTAATTGGGGAATAAATGACAATTTTTGTCATTGATTTAGGTTTGCCTAAATGATTATCAAATATTTGTCTTTTGTTTGAAGTTTTCTTTTCAATTTTATTATAGGGGTGGGGAAACTTGAATACTGTTTATTTATTTGTTTTTCACAGCTGAAAGCCATCAAGAATGGACTTCTTAAAGTATTGCCTGAGGCTGTCTTGAACTTGATGCCCTGGCAGGAGTTAGAGACTCGTATTTGTGGGGAGCCAGAGATAACTGTTGAAGGACTAGTGAGATCAAGTAAGAAATATGAGTCGTCGTATTGTTGAAGTAAACGGTGCTATGATTATTATTATTTTCATGGTAAAGTGAAAAACTTTTTCTGAAGTTTTCAGGAGGAATATTCAAAATCAGGTTTATTGGATTTCAATGATAATAGAAAATCTCCATTAATCTCATTAATCTTTACAGATTTGAAATTAACACTTTTGATTTAAAAATATTTTTTTTTGTATGCAAGGAAAAGAAAATTCAGATTTTTATCAAATGTTTTATAATCTGTCTAAATATAAGAAATGAGAATGTAACAGATAGATATTTGGTAATCATTTATATTCTGTTCAATCATGTAATCCCAGCATATGTATGTTACCATTATCTGATAACTGGCTATTAACATTTCACATTGTATTCTGCAGCCTATTATCATAATTTGGAGGAGGACAGTTTGAGAGTTAAACAATTTTGGATAGCCATTAAGAACTTTTCAAATGAAGACAGAAGTAGGTTGCTTCGCTTCATTACAGGCAGGCGTCGTCTTCCTGTGAATATTTTCCTCTCTGCTGGAAAGAGGTATAGTAGCTACGATAAGCATGAATCTCTCCTGAATATGATGAAGATTTATGCAGAGTATTAATCAGATGGTTTTAAGGACAAGTAGGTTATCCTGTAATTTTTCAAAACTTGTATAGAGTACCTATTTACTTTCTTTGTTTTTTTTAGGTAACGTCTAAGCTAAGTTTTGCTCACCACAGAATGTCAGTGTTTCATGTTAACCTTTGTAATCTTTAAAAAAAATGATCAGCCTGAAAGTAAAAAGGGCCTTATATATTGAAAAAGAGCATCCAAGTAATGTTCTCAGAACTTTTTTATAATATGGGATAGCCTTCTTCACCTTAAAACCGAATATTGATTATATAGATTGTGTTGCACCAAAGTTTTAATTTTTTTTTTTTTTTTTGTTTTTTTTTTTTTGCTGTATAACATAAAACTTCAAGTAAATGCTTGTAAATGCAGAACAAAAAATTGAGCTTTTAAAAAATTGAGCTTTATATAGCGCAATATCCACTAAATGTGCTCAAAGCGCTTTACAGCGGGCCCCTGGTCAACAGCAACATTTAACATGAAGGACAGGACATGACGCCTGTTAGGCGATATTACAATTTTAAACAAGCAAATTTAAACAAGACACTTGGTTAATGCCATTCAGTGGTGAGGAAAAATGACCCTGCCCTCTAATCAATGGGGGTCCCAATAGCTTAGTTGGAAGAGCATTTGCTTCAAATGCAAAGGACCAAGATTGATACCGGATGCAGTCGTGATTTTTATCTGACCTCTCTGTCCACCCATCAGTGAATGGGTAAGAAAAAGAACTGCACAAGTGTGTATGAATGGGTAGTTGAGTCTGTTAGATTTGTCAGACAGTACTTTGTGATAGACTAGTACCCTATCCAAAGGATACCAAGCAAAAGCTATTGTCTGTTTCACGCTATAGAAACGCTATAGCCCAATGGCTCTAAAGAATTACCGTCTATGTGCCTCAATGTTCTAAACTAGGAAACTTCTTTTAAAGGCTCAGTAACATCTTTCGAATCGAGACAGTGCTAGAGCACCAATGAAATGTTGTGGACTTTGATCTGTGTTCTACCAACAGAACTTGCTACAAAAAACGTGGCAATAAATAGCAATTTTGTACAACTCCCTGTAGTTAATACCCTGTTTTATGCCATTACCCAAGCTGTTTTGGTGTACAGAGGCAAATCACCATCACTAATCCCTTTCAATGCAATGATTAAAAGACAGAAGTGTTCAAATCTTCAATGTATGCTCTTTGAAGAACCCCTCCACTCCATCCCTCCCCTCTCCTAATCCTGGTTGACGTTGCTTTGTCACTTTGCATTTGTCATTGGCCTTTTTTTTTTTTTATCGTTCCCATATCATATATTGACATAATAATTATATTCACATTTAACTACGCTCCCAGCAATGTCAATATGTTTCTCTGGTCATCCATATTGCAGAATATTTGAGTGTATATCATTCAAAAATGGATGTAATTGTAATTCATATCACTCTATAGTGGATAAATATAATTATTTAGATCGTAATTAAAAAAAAAAAATACACACAAAAAACTGTTTTACCATAGGGACTGATTTTGAGGTTTTTTTGTTTTGCATTTTTTAAAATGGTCCACAATTGATATAACAGGCAACAGGAGGCCACGCTGTGTCTTCTATCCCCTCTTATATCTGTTTCCGAGTTGCTTTCTTTCTTTGTCTTGGAATGAGATTACTTGGTTTTGTCCTAGCCGTTTCCGCAGTCCTTGACCGGGTGGGAAACAGTCAAATGTATAGTTATAGTTTTGGGAGACGGTATTTCTTTTCATTGTAAATCATCTCTCTGTTTTGTAGTTACTTTTTTTGGTCTTAAATATATATATTAGTTTTGAACATTTGAGTGTATTCCTTTTAGTGGGGACCAATTCTTGTGTCTGGTTCAGACTTTTAGGTGATCTCAAAATGAAGTACATTGACAGTGTGCTCTTGGAATCTACATGTTTCCTGTTTGAACTCTTCCCCTTTGTCTTACTTCATCTCGTGTGTTTTCAATTGTAAATATATAACTTTTTGTACTATTCCATTTTCTTCCTTTTTACTGGCGTTGAAATGGCCTAAATTTGTTGCAAGTGCCAAAAAAGAAACCTAAAAACAAACAAATACAGTGGAACCTCCCGATAACGACATACCACGAGACCGAGTTTTTATGTCGTTATCCGGAAGTGTCGTTATTTAGAGGTTTCCAAGATGGCGGACAAAGTGGGCGTGGTAAGGCCCGCGGGACCAATTTTTATTAACATCGACAAAACAAACAAAACATTGTAGTGTATTCCTCTTAGAGGGTTCTTGTGCGTGTGTCTGGATAAGACTTTTAGGTGATCTGAACTGAGTACACTGATAGTGTGCTCCTGGAATCTACATCTGTTCCCTATTTAAACCATTCCCCTTTGTCTTACTTTTTACTATCCAATTTTCTTCCTTTTTACTGGTGCTGATATGACATAGATGTGTCACAAGCGCTGTAAAACCCTTTAAAACAAACAAAAACAGGTAATTCGGACGCTGCGAGTTAGATAAAAGTCCTCCTCCTCCTCCTCCCACAAAAACACTACTATTACTACTACTGCTACGACTACTACTACTATTATTATTATTATTATTACTACTACTACTTCTACTACTACTACTACTACTACTACTACTACTACTTCTATCACCACATAATATCACATTGTCCAAGATTTTGTGTTTACTTGCTTACACTTACATTTATACCTTGGTTTTATTAATGCATATCAGCCAAGATTCGTCAAAAAAAGCTGCGTTCTCATTGGTTTCAAAAGCTGCATTCTCATTGGTCCAAGCAGGAATCGTTTTTATAAACTTTGAGTACTCATACTCTGTATTTTTAGTATCAGATATCTACGAAAACTGAGGAAAATCGCCAAAATGATGTCGTTATTCGGAGGTTTTATCAAAAAGTGCGTCATTATGTGGAGGTTTTTTTTACTGATCTTAAATAGAAAATAAATCGGGACCACGGGTCAATGTCGTTATCAGGAGGTTGTCGCTATTTGGAGGTGTCGTAATCGGGAGGTTCCACTGTTAACTTCTAGGCTGTCAAAATTTATAATTCTCTTTTGAAAATTATACACATTTGATCTTGAACGTCAACAACCTATTTCTCATCCACAGCAATCCTATTGACCCACTACCTGAGTCATCAACCTGTTGCAACACACTACATCTTCCAGTTTATTCTGAGTAAGTACAGTAGAATCCTGTCGTAACGAAATGTATGGTACTGGTTTGAAAAATCCGTTATAGCAGGATTCTCGTTATAAGAGATCCTGTTATAAAGTCAAGGGAAATAATTATGCGGGCCTACTCTGGGTATTGGGTTATAATTATTATTTTTATTATCTCCCCTGATGATATCGTTGAACATAACCGTTGGGCATGAAGTATAGTTGGTCAATTATGGATCTGGGTTTGTGTTTTTTGTTCTTTGAGGAGGTTGGTGTATGTTTTTTTTAAATTTTGGTTTTCTTTTTTTTTTACTTTATGGGAGGGGGTTATTCCAGTTTTATGTATCCCATCTAACAAAATACAAATTCATCTTGCCTAACACCAGGTTCTTGTACACGATGCCTTGGCCTAACAGCAAACACTGCTAGCCTGTTGCACCCACCTTATTATATCTCTACCCCTCTCCTCCTAACTCATTTGACACAGCCTTCATTGTTTCATTTGCACACTGAGGATCTCTCATTTGCTATACACACAATCGACACATTAGGTCATTTCTCAACCGGCCAGGCTTTATTCACTTTTGTGCTGTACACAGCAGCACTATTCCGTTATAACAGACTCACGTAATTGTCCAATGGTGTTAGTGTTATAGTTATAGCAACACTTTTTTTTACAAAGATAAAGAGGAGAAAAAAACGAGGTTTTAGAAAATGACGTTACAACAGATTTCTCTTTATTCCAGGACTCGTTATAAATGGACTCCACTGTATTCCTAACGCCATGGTTCTATCTGTGGGACATTTGACCTCTTACTCTCTCCCTCTGTCATTCATGTCACATATATAGTGATGCTTACACGAGTTGGCCAAATTCGTTGTGTAAGAAACAACATTGTGAAATTATTCCCATTCACTTTTAGATCCGGGTTTTATAAACTTAAATTGATAATTCTGTTATCTAGATAATACCCAAATCTTTACTCACCTCACATAATTGAAAAGAAGATATAAATAAGAAGAAAAAAGACAAAAACAAAATGCAAAAACAAAAACCCCTGAAAACAAAACAGTTGAGCTGGAAATGTGGCCAAATATTGTCACATCACCGGCATTTGGCATACTGCCACTGCAGCAACCCAAGATTATCGTAATAGAGCAAGCATTCTTAATTAACAATAATCATTAAAAAAAAACAAAAAACACCAATATGAAAATCTTACAGATGATTCAGCACCAGTAGAAGTAAAAATATTTAGATTTTGTAAAGCACTTTGAGCACATTCAGTGGATATTGCACTATATAAAAGCTCAATTTTTGGACGAAAATCTCTGCACAGAACTGACCAATATAGCCTCTCCACAATGGTGAGGCTAATGAGCTCCAGTGCTTGTTGGTCCGTACTGACCAATACCCCCTTTGCCCTTTTTGTTAATGCAATTTACTGTCACAATTATTTTATCAAATGCAGTTTTCCATCATTTTGAAGAATCATGCCATTTCATGAGATTAATCGTGTTACTCTGATAATCCGTTTTTAGATTACAGAGCTATCTACTATATTATCCTCCACAGTGCAAAAGCTGCTGAAGAAAAGATACGATATGCTGCCTACAATTGTGTATCCATTGATACAGACGAATGATGTCAAAGTTGTTCCACATTCAAGTTTGTGATGAAGATGTGAAACTATCTAAAGATAATACCACTTTAGATATGGCATTGATAGCTGAGATTTTTAGATTGCCTCTTAGTCTTAGGGACGTCAATTACTTATAATAAATAGCTGGTCCGAGATGGGTAATGATATATATTACAGCAATAAAATGGCCCGTTTAATGTCGGTATGATGCACCAGGTAACAAAATATATTCACTTCAGTTATCTTAAGATGTATTGAATTTAATTTACAATGTGTATTATTTATTTTCATGTTTTCATGCGTTATAATATATGAAGGGTTTAGTGTCCTTGTACCTGAACACAAATGAGTTGATATGTGCCATGATCTCACAGCACCAAAAACAGAGGTGCCAACCCTGACTTTCTCAAAAGATGGACAATTTGTGACAGAAGGGGGACACTGCACAGCAGAACAAATAATCATTGCAAGCCAACATCATTGAATTGGTTTATTTGAACTCGGAAACGGAAAGTAAGGGTAGGAGTGGGAATAGGAGAGAGACAGGGGGGGGGGGGGTTGGGTTAATGGAGGCGACAGGGGGGTGAGATGGAATTTAATGGCTGCTGGAGGACACCAGCATTTCTGCAGTGACTCCCTTGCATGCTCTTAGCACATTCTTGCTTTGTTTCAATTAGAAGATGTGATGCGTCACGTGAGCTGCCTACAGGTGGTCTTGATAATTTAGGAAATACTCCATTGAATTATAGATTTTTTGAATCAAAGCATTTGGTAGTCAAAATCATTGTGTTCAAGAAATTCTAAAAAATCTTTCTTTGATAATATAATGTAATTTCTTGAAACTTATTTTGCAATAATATAAAGCACTAAGAGCCTCATGACTGAGGATGCTGTGTGCTATATAAAAGTCCATTATTATTATAACAACTCTCCATAACATTTTTTCCTGATCGCGATAATGTCATTATAGAGAGGTTACACTTTTATTGCTACATATTGCAATATCCACCACATGTTTTTATTTATATTGCAGTGTAACAAATATGATTATATATTATAATTTATCTATATATTGTGGCGATCTCCGTTTCCTACGAACTACGAAGACTTACCACATACTGCTGACTGCAAGACTACTCTACACGCCAGATCAGACAAAAACGTAAACACGAGAGAACTCATTAAATTTATAAAATTCACTACACATTGCTTTCATTGTTTGTTGTTTCCAGTAAAGTAGATGCTACATTGGTGACCCCGACTTAAAACAACTTAAGAGATAGGTATATATTATTATTATTACTATTTACCAGTTCAACTCTTCACAAGAACATAATAATAATAAACATGTCTATCGACGCCGTAGCATTGAAATTGCCCACATTCTGGACCACTTGTCCTTCAGCGTGGTTTGCACAAAGCGAGGCACAATTTGCCTTACGCGATATAGCAAGCGATGAAACAAAGTACTACTATGTAGTGGCTGCCTTAGACTCAGACACAGCAACTAGAGCCCTTGCTATTCTATCATCACCACCCAAGGAAGGTAAATATGAAATACTGAAAAAACTTCCTGCTGTCTGCGTTCGGCCTTTCGGAAACAGAGAGAGCGGAATCTCTACTCAACATGAATGGTTTGGGCGACTTAAAGCCATCTGAGTTAATGGACAGGATGTTAGTGCTCCTCGGCAAACACAAGCCCTGTCTGCTCTTCAGACAGTTATTCTTAAGACAACTTCCAGCAAACATCAGACTTCCATTAGCAAACTCGTCCAACCTGGATGATTACAGGGCACTTGCCAGAGAAGCTGACAATTTTTTCTACGCTGCTCACTCAAACTCTAACTCCTTTTCAATTTCTCATACTACTTGTGAAGTTGACACACCAACCATGACCAGTGAAATAGATTCCCTCTGCTGGTACCATCAACGGTTTGGTTCAAATGCCCGTCGATGTGCACAAACATGCAAACTCTTCAATTCATTTAAGAAAAACAAGAAGAACCAGGGAAACGCCAAGCCGGGTCAACAGTAAATTCTGCTGTCGACCCGGATTCTTACTCAGCCAACGCGCCCACATCAAAAAATCTCCAACTCATCGTCGTCGATGAAAATTCAAACCGACGTTTTTTAGTAGATACTGGAGCTCAAGTATCTGTCACACCCGCCTCTGCGCAGACAAAAGCTTGGGTTCCTCTGATCTCGCATTAACAAGCTCTCAAATCGTCAAAACATCCGTTGACTCGGTCCAGAGTTAATTTGTGACATCTCAACTGGCTACCCAAGACTATCGTTCCTACCGACTTCAGAAGACCAGTTTCGAAATTATTCACAATATGAGTCATCCTGGAGTTAAGGCCACAGTCAGACTTATCAGCAAGAAGTTTATCTGGCATGGTCTTAATAAACGCCGTAGCATTGAAATTGCCCACATTCTGGACCACTTGTCCTTCAGCGTGGTTTGCACAAAGCGAGGCACAATTTGCCTTACGCGATATAGCAAGCGATGAAACAAAGTACTACTATGTAGTGGCTGCCTTAGACTCAGACACAGCAACTAGAGCCCTTGCTATTCTATCATCACCACCCAAGGAAGGTAAATATGAAATACTGAAAAACTTCCTGCTGTCTGCGTTCGGCCTTTCGGAAACAGAGAGAGCGGAATCTCTACTCAACATGAATGGTTTGGGCGACTTAAAGCCATCTGAGTTAATGGACAGGATGTTAGTGCTCCTCGGCAAACACAAGCCCTGTCTGCTCTTCAGACAGTTATTCTTAAGACAACTTCCAGCAAACATCAGACTTCCATTAGCAAACTCGTCCAACCTGGATGATTACAGGGCACTTGCCAGAGAAGCTGACAATTTTTTCTACGCTGCTCACTCAAACTCTAACTCCTTTTCAATTTCTCATACTACTTGTGAAGTTGACACACCAACCATGACCAGTGAAATAGATTCCCTCTGCTGGTACCATCAACGGTTTGGTTCAAATGCCCGTCGATGTGCACAAACATGCAAACTCTTCAATTCATTTAAGAAAAACAAGAAGAACCAGGGAAACGCCAAGCCGGGTCAACAGTAAATTCTGCTGTCGACCGGATTCTTACTCAGCCAACGCGCCCACATCAAAAAATCTCCAACTCATCGTCGTCGATGAAAATTCAAACCGACGTTTTTTAGTAGATACTGGAGCTCAAGTATCTGTCACACCCGCCTCTGCGCCAGACAAAAGCTTGGGTTCCTCTGATCTCGCATTAACAAGCCTCAAAATCGTCAAAAACATCCGTTGACTCGGGTCCAGAGTTAATTTGTGACATCTCAACTGCTACCAAAGACCTATCGTTCCTACCGACTTCAGAAGACCAGTTTTCGAAATTATTCACAATATAGTCATCCTGGAGTTAAGGCCACAGTCAGACTTATCAGCAAGAAGTTTATCTGGCATGGTCTTAAGAAAGAAGTGTCAGCATGGTTAAGCAATGTCACAACTGCAATCTTGAAAATTCAAAAAATATACGAGCACCGTTAGAAACATTCCATGTCCAGGAAAGCGATTCTCACATATAAACATTGACCTCGTTGGACCATTACTCAGTCAAGGGGTTCCCATCTCCTTACTATAATGACAGGAACACCCAATGGCCTGAGGCAATACCGTTACAACCACAACAACAGAAGAATGTGCAAAAGCCCTGATCTCCAATTGGATCTCGCGGTATTGGTATTCCTGTTGATATGACTTCTGACAGGGGCTCACAATTTACATCCACGCTATGGAAACAGATGGCCAGTCAACTTGGTGTGTCAGATTCATCACACAACTGCGTATCACCCTCAGTCCAACGGCATGATTGAACGGTTTCATCGGTCCTTGAAATCATCCCTCAAAGCTCGTCTAATAACTCCAAATTGGGTGGATGAACTACCTTGGGTTCTGCTTGGTTTAAGAACTGCACCTAAGGATGATATCGGTCATTCTCCAGTTGAATTAGTATACGGAGAACCTTTAACAATCCCTGGAGAGTTTATACCCGACCATCCTTCAGACTTCCACGCTAAAGACTTTTTGGCAACCTTTCGGCAAAACGTGTCCCTTCATTCACCACGGCCAACACATCATCACAGCTATCATCAAACAAATTTACCCAAGAACTTGATGTCAGCAAAATATGTTTACATCCGTGTTGACACCCACCGAGGACCCCTTCAGAAGCCGTATACAGGTCCCTATGTTGTCATAACCCCTGGAGATAAACAATTCCTGATTGATGTTGGTGGCAAAGCAGAACGGATTTCGATTGACCGACTTAAACCTGCATTTGTCGATTCTACGCAACCAGTTTCCCTTGCCACCCCACCTCGTCGTGGACGCCCACCGAATACGAACAGAAAGTTATCGAACAGAAACATACAAAACTCCCGTACTGCTTCTGATGATACTAACGTAGTGCCTACTAAGAAGCTATCTCGCTCAGGACGTACCATTAAACGACCTCGGTACTACGAAGATGACTAGTCCGTGTTTGGGGGGGCATGTGTGGCGATCTCCGTTTCCTACGAACTACGAAGACTTACCACATACTGCTGACTGCAAGACTACTCTACACGCCAGATCAGACAAAAACGTAAACACGAGAGAACTCATTAAATTTATAAAATTCACTACACATTGCTTTCATTGTTTGTTGTTTCCAGTAAAGTAGATGCTACAATATATATAAATAAATGTATTTTCTATTATAATTTATTATAAATTAAATGGCAAGGCCTGTATCTTTTAATCAATTAGGTATTACTTAGAAGGAGTCTCTGGGGTAAATAATACATGAAGCTCAGAAATAGATGAAAGAAGAATTGATTTGAAGTTGAAGCATTGAAATTGGTGTTTAAAAAATTTTTGAAGATGAGGAATGCGAGAGCCAGGAAAAATGTTGCACTGTATATTGGATTGAGTTTGATATAAAGAGTCAAGCAGACATAATTTAAATATTATTATCAGTATCAGCAAAAATAATGAAGCTCCATGATCATTTGCATTGATAAAGCTTTATTTTGAAATGCATGAATCGTTGTCATAAGTCGTGCATTCAAAATAGTTGGTATAAAAAAGCTTGTTTAGAGCTTCTTTTCAATGTGAAATACCGATAATTGGTATACTTTAATTTAATGTTTAATATTGCTTTTTCTCATCTGTGATAATTAATTTCCATGTTTTTATTTATGTTTCTTTCTTATTCTTTTTCATTTTGTATTATTATGATAATTCCAATCCTTGAAGCTTATTGATTTTGTTCTCAAAATTGATTTATAATAAAATTTGTAAACACTATTTTAGCCAAATCTATTCCTTCATCTATATCATTGTAAATTGAATTCACTGACAGTGTGGCTCAGCAGTACATTTCAGTATGGACTTTGCTATGCACCCAAAAGATAACTAGTTAGAATATCCATTGCATTATGTGGAGGTACATACTGCGTCTTCTATCCCCTTATGTCTGTTTTCCAACATGCTTTCTGTCTTTGTCTTGGAATGGGATTACTTGGTTTTGTCCTGGCCCTGGCTGGGAGGGAAACAGTCAAATGCATAGTTATTGTTTTGGGAGATGATATTTTGTCCTTGTAAATCATCTCTCTGTGATGTATTATTATATTTGTTATTTTAAATGTATAATGTAAGCATTTGACTGTGTTCCTCTTTGTTGGATTTTGTGCTTATGTCCGGATGAGACATAGGTGATCTCAAACTAAGTATATTGGTGGTATGCTCTTGGAATCTACATCTGATCCCTATTTGTTCCCAGTTCCCCTTTGTCTAACTTTCTCTTGGGTGCTTCAATTGTAATTCTAGAACCTTTTACTATCCCATTTTCTTCCTTTTTACTGGCGCTGATACAGTAGAACTCGGATATAGCGGGTTCGACGGGTCCACTCCTGATTACTCGCTATTTCTGAGTTCTCACTATTCCCGGGTTGCCAGGAAAGGTCACTCGGCCGTACAAAAAGATGGAAAGACAATGTGATTGTGTTTGTGCGTGTGTGCAAATGACTGTGTGTGGATAAAGTGGGGTGAGAGCGGGGTTGAACACGGCCTTCGTTAACTATGTAATGATGGCCACAGGTTGAAGTTGATCCACCCCTTCCATTTCCATCAAGATTTCGTGTATGTGTCTGTGCGAGTGTTTGTATGCACTAGGTATGTTTGATGAGGTAAGCAAGCGCATCACTCAATCACTGACCCACTGAAATGATGGTTCCACGCTCCCCTCTCTCGCTGATCGTGTCGTTCGTTAACGAATGCGACTCGCTGACCGATGCTGCGAAGTGAGGCATGTTGACATGTTGGCTGCCAGTGCTTACCTCGCGCGTCGCATGGCACCACATTGGGTGAATAATTGAACCCCACACGCGCACAAACACACACACCCAACCCCCACCCAAATGTGTTTCGCCTACTATGTACTCTAGACTAGGCTACTATGTAATATTACTCATAACAAAAAATAAGAAAAGAAAAGAAGCTAGGCTAAAATTATTTAAATCGCCCTTGTCTAGTGTTTTGCTTTACTTCGTTCGAAGTCCTAGGCTGGGAAATGCTCGTTATTTCCGAGTTGACCTCTTTTTCATACTCGCTACTTGCATGCTAATTTTATTGACTCAAATAAGAGAAAAAAAACGGGGATTTAGATTTTACGCGCTATTTCCGAGTACGTTACTTTCATGTTCTACTGTATAACCTAAATGTGTTGCAAGCGCCGTGAAACACTTAAAAACAAACAAACTGCATTATGTGGCTTTCAGCAAGCCAACTCTCCCTAGCTCAATTTGTGGCACGGCGCTGCGGCTGACACCTGGGTTATTCCAGTCTTCCCTTGGAATAGACTCTAAGACAAATTTCCGCTTGACGAAGAAAGGGAACTTTATTTCAGTACAACCTCTGAATAACGACAACCCCTGGATAGCGACATTAACCTTCGGTCCCGATTTTTAAAAAATATGTTATTAGTAATTTTTAAAAACCAAATTGCGACATACATTTTTAGTAAAACCCTTGTTTAGTGACATCGTCATAGCAACAAACGGCAGTTGAAACCGATGCTTGATACCCCACCATCGTCATCTCATACTCTTAACCAAAAAAATGCTTTTTTCCCCCTCCCAATGAGATCACTTTGTTACCGACCGAATCAGGACACATGTTCATTTGGAACTACAGGAAAAGAAAATTATCAGCAGATGGAACTCTAAAAGGCCCATTAACCTTCCCTGTTTAATTACCTGTCTGAGGTCAGTGGAGGTTAACTGATATTAGGCAATGCTGTGTCCAATGGGGTTGGGGGCATTTATGGATATTTATGGTCTTCTAATACATGACCGGGAAAGCCTCCTTCACATTATTATTATTACGTATTCTAATTTTAAAAATCAATTGTTTTTCTAAACATCAGTCCAAATTTGATATTATTGTGGTTAATACCTTGTTTTCTGTTTGTTGTTCTTTTTATTTATAAATATTAATATCGTAAGATATAGATCTGCTAATTTTAAGTGCTTGTAAATTTTGGTGAACTTAAACAAAAATTTTGGTATTCAAAACTCATCATCAGCATTGCATGGAATTTAATTAACACATATTAAAAGTAAATGAGTATCTGTGTTCTTGAACGATATTATTTTGGTACTTGATTTTCTTGATTTATTTCTAGTTCTGTTAAAAAGCGTTCGAGCACTGATTACAGTCAAAACAATGACAATAAACATTGGAGAGTGAAAGTGTAACTGGTATACCCTTTGTAAACAGGAGAAATACACATTCAAGGTCATTAGGATGTGTCTTCTCTTCAACCTGGGAAAAGGAAAACAGATATTAGGGGAAAGAAAACACAGCAAGAATGACTTCTCTGCCCACCATGGGCGTGGGAGGCCAAAAGACCCCACCCCAGTCTCAAAATGGTCTTTAATAGGGTTGAACACAATGCTTAAATTACAAAGTCAAGCTTAACTTATAGTAGTCTGATTAAGAATAAATAACTTCATTGGAGAGAACGAGTTTTCATTCTTAAACCACAAGACATTTACTTCTTACTATTTTGACTTTAAAACTGAATTTTCTTCATCCAGTTCAATCCGACACAGATACATGATACATTGTCGCCCTCGGCTACAATGAAGTTTTATACTGATATTGAGCAGTATCGTTGACTGTTTCCAATTACCTTGAAAAAAATAATGCACCGAAAAAGAAAATATAAGAATAGAGTACTTTTAATTCAATATAATTGAAGCAAATGATGATGATTTTGATGAAAGAGAAAATGCAATTCAAAAAGTAAATGATATGTAAAATTTAATGAATAATAAATACAGTGCTGCACCGAATCTCGAACTAGTTGGGACTGGGCCTATTACTATTTGTTTGAGATTTCTGTTTTGAGTATTTTACAAAGAAGATGAAGAATGTGAGGGGGTTAAACGTGGGTGGTTTTAGTAAGGTCTCAATGTAATGAAATGTAGTCTTAAGTACGTTTGTTTCATTCAATAACAGAAGGAATAATGTTCCTCTTTCAGTGCCATACAATAAGAAGACAAAGCCAGCACATTGCATTGTTGATTACTCGACATCTTTATCTACAAATCCAGAACCTAATCACGAGAACAACTCACTTATCTCTCTCGAACCTCTCTTTTAAAATTTTTAATACAAAACAGTAACAGCCTAAGTCATCACTGCCTCACTAGTTTCCCACTGGTACTGGTACATATTAGATAGGATAAGCGTCGCATGCATTAGACTGACATGGCAGTTTAAAAAAAAAAAATCCCAAATTTTGCAAGCTAAAAATTTGCGATTAATTTTCCTAAAGACCCATAATTAATTTATGAAAGAGAAAGGTATTTGTTTTTTCACGGCACTTGCAACAAATGTAAGGTCATATTAGCACCATTGAAAAGGAAGAAAATGAGACAGTAAAAAAGAAACTACTCTTGATTAATTATCTTTCACGTTCTACATGAGCTATCAAATTAAAAGAAAAAAAAAACAAACGTCTTTTTAAGATTTTATTTTATTCATGTTTATTTTAAAACTTATTATTATTGTTTTATTTTGTTTGTTTTTTTTTCTCTGAAAAATCTCGAAAATGTGCAAAAATTTGCAGACTTTGCTACCGCGATGCAAATCAGTGATGTTTTGCCACATGCACACATACTCCATACACGCACATGAAAACACATTAACATTGTTAAAACCAATGTAGAGTGATGGCAGCTTTCGTTTTTGTTCAGTAGAAACATAGGCAAAAGAATTTTATCAAAGAACTCGAAAATGAAGGCTCAATGTCATTTCCGTGATTTCAAGATTTGCCCGTTCGAGATTTTCGTGCTGCACTGTATATTATCTAATATTAATTATAACACAATAAATAGCTTCACTTTTGAAGATTCTAGCACCAACTACATATTTAGATTATACTCATGTATGAACAGGAGAATGGTAATGGTACTGAATGCAAGGGCAAGTACAGATTCATTTGGAGTTCATCATTACCAGTAAAACTTGGGGATCAAATAAAGAAAAAGCATTAAAAAAATATAATACTAATACGGAATTTGTTCAAGGAAAAAAGTAAGTAGAACTCAGCAACATGGAAAAGATAAACGGATATAGAGGATAAAAGACACAGCAAGTGATCTCTGAGCACCATGGAGGTCAAAAGACCCCACCCAGAATTTTCGTCATCATTATATTTCAAATGAACCAAAATCACATTCCAATATTTCTTTTTAACACTTACATATCCTAATATCCATTCCTACCTTTTATTTTTATTGATCAAACTCATACCTCTTAAGGGGCGGTTTGGGTCTAATTATTAGGAAAATCCTTCGAAAAATTGATTTTGAGATTTTGGTGGAAAATGATATTTTATTATCTTAGAAAAAATATAATTGAAGTCCAAATTCTTAAAGTAAACTAAAAGGCACGAAAAACAAAGTCGAAACTGGTACAGGTAGTAAGAAAGTGTGAAAAACGGGAAGCCATTTTGCTATTTTCTCAATATGTCATTTTTCTAAGGGTATGGGAAACTGTGTCAAACGTTTCTCAGAATCTATTCAATGAAATTGTCTGAAAATTTCCAGTTATCTTAGAGATAACGTATTATGTTACATCAGAGAGATTTTTTTGATAAGATATGTGAATTTTGAATTATAATCCTAATTCTGAATTTTTAAGGTCAATTTTGTCATAACATTTTGATTCTCGACTTTGTAATGTTCTAATAAAAATTCCATAAGTTAAAGCCGTAAAATCTCTCTGTTGTGACACACTATGGTACAATGTTGACAAGAGGGAAGAATATGGAGGTCATTCCTTCATTAGTTTTTGTGGAACGTTTGCCACAAGATTGTTATATTTTTTGATGTCAGACCCCCAAATTAGGTCGCAAAATGGGTATCAAAACAGGTAATTAAAATTTTTCACCATAAATGTTTTTTAACCTATATTGACAATATAAAATGATTAAAACCGCCCAATATAGGTAATTAAACTTTTTTTTTAAAAGACCCAAACCGCCCCAGATATGATATCACTATGATATCCGTAGTTCCATTCTATCTAATACAAAAAGATTTCATTCTGCGCTTACAAAAAATTAATGCAAAAATTACAAATATAACAGATAAATCTATTAACATGAGGATTGCTGCAAGCTTGACAATACTGCCAGATTCAGGAGAATCAAAGGAGACTTGCTCTTGGATTTTTGCTTTATCATGATGAGCTTTTATCAAAAGCCATGCTTGACGCATCAAAATGCTTTCCCTTCCAGGAATAGGGCTTCTTACAATGGCTATCATGATGTCAGATTCAAGATAATTTGCTGCCATCAGTTCTTTCAGCATTGATGGTTTTTTCCGACTTCCACTGAATAACCTTCTTCTTATCATCATAGGTATAGAGGCAAAATTGCAAATGTCACTCAGCCACGCATTTTTAAGAATATCCTGATTATTTACTTTTGTAGTCATCAACTTCTTCATTATAGAGGGGGTCGTAATGAAGGATGAATAACTACAGACTCCATTTTCTCTTGTAGCTAAATCATTATTGTATATGGTCATTTCATATGGCATCAAATAATCACACATTAACACTGGGCCATTTGTTGAATGGACTGATCGTAAAAATGGCACTAGCTTAAACAAATCAACGACACTGTTGTCAAAAGTAATTAAAACATGTGAAGCGTAAGGACAAAACTTTGAAATCCACACAGTGGACGGGACTAATAGATTTGAAAACCTATCAGAATGTGAGAAATTTGAAAGAATAATATCATGGTATAAATCACTTTCTTTCTGAAGAGTTAGAAGTTTGTGTTTGAATGAATCTCCATGCTCCATATTTTCATTGATGGAATAGAGTACAACAACAGAATGGTCAGAAGCTTTATATCCTGTCCAAGTTTCCCTACTGGCTTCTCGTCTGTCATAATTGTCAATTGTTGTATGAATAAGGATAAGCAGTAGGTATGTATGAGTGGACCAATCAGCACATGCTTGTGGTTGATTCAAGGCAAAGCGTGCAGCACCAGCAAATGCCATCTGCTTCTCTGGCATTCAACTGAGCAATTCAGAATCTGAAAATATTAAAAAGAAATAGTTACAGCAAGGTCCTAAATATGACACGGAGAGAGAGAGAGAGAGAGAGAGAGAGAGAGAGAGAGAGAGAGAGAGAGAGAGAGAGAGCATACAACATTGTCTTAAAATGTTCACCTTCATTAGTCACTGGTCTTTTAAGTTTCAACCCTGGGAAATGATCATATCATCATGATTTGTGATCAACATTGCAAATGAATCTTCTTCTTCTTCTTGTGGAAATGTGGAAACCTCCAATATTGTCGAGGATCACTCCACAGTTTGCAGGGTAATACATTGTAAACTTTTCAAAACACTGCACTAAATAATAATAAAAAATATGTAGATTAAAAAGTCACAATGTGAACTCTAGCAACTGCGTGAAGGCACGTTGGCAACTGTTTTCAGCCACGTCAGCTGGGAGGCTTTCCACAGTCGGGCAGTGGAAGGGAAAAACAAATACAGGTGGGTGAAGTGACTGTAAAAGAGTCTGTCTTTAGTTTAAACCCAAGTCTAGGCTGTATTCAACATTCAAAAGAGGTACGATGAAAAGCATGATGATCTGCAACACAAGCAGAAAAGCAAACAGTTACAAAAGCAGACATAGCATAATAAAGCGTTGAAAATAATGACAAAGCGAAGCGCACGAACAAAGCTACATCACAACATTCTTCCCCCCTCAGTCTAACTGGAACTGGAAGCATTACAAATCGAACAATGATTGCAAACTCCCAAAGTCTATAATCAAATAAGAATGGGGGACGTAATGCTATGAATCAAAACACAACAAGTATAGTCTTGGTCTTAGAGATTGTCAGGAAAATTCAGGCTTCTCTATTGCGCAGATTGTAAGCCTGGCATAGGCAGGCCACCAGATGGTGCTAGGTTACGCAAAGCTACTGTTGTCTCCCTCACACTCACATCCTGGAGTCTGACGTGGGCATAGAGTGGATTGCAATCCAACAGTTCGACTTCATCTACCAAAGGTTCATACTTTGAAGATCTCACGTTCCTTCTCATGAGCACCGTTCCAGGGGTAGTGAGCCAAGTCGGAAGAGTTGTACCGGTTGTGGATTTCCTCTTGTAGTAAAATATTCTCTCATGAGGAGTTTCGTTAGTGGAAGTGCACAAAAGAGACCTTAGGGAATGAAGGGAGTCAGGAAGAACGAGTTCCCACTGGTGAATCTCCAGATCACGAGACTTCAGTGCAAGCGTTATTGTCTTCCAGAGTGTTCCGTTCAGTCGCTCCACTTGTTCATTACCTCTCAGGTTATATGGAGTAGTCCGGCTAGTAGCTACACCCTTCCTATGTAAAAAGTCCTCGAGTTCGGCGGACATGAAGTTGGCCCCTCTATCAGAGTGCACATAAGATGGCATTCCAAACAGAGAGAAATGCTGGCAGAAGCATTTGATGATTGTTGCGGCACTTTTTTTGTTTGTTGCTTTAGGTCTCTTCCAATACAATTGAGGTTATATGAGAGACCGCTGAAACAAAAAAACAAGCAATCTAACAAAAATAGTACAAATGTAAATCAAAATCATAACCTAAAAATATCATAAGCTAAATTACAAATAACCAAGAACAAACAGGCAGAAGATTTACAGAAAAAAAAATATCCCCTGTCAAAAATACAATCACAAACCAAAGAAGCAGGATAGGCTAGTAAAGAGAAGAAGAAACGACATCACTATCGGATCGTACACCCATGCGAACATCATAGGTATATGATTCAAGGGTGATGCTCCCATCCAACCACCCGCAAATTGCGGCACTCATATCGGCACACGGAAAAACAAACATAAAGCGAGAGTATTCGTCAATCATTGTTAAAAGGTACTTATTTCTTGAAGAAGAGGGCAGAGGACCCTTGAAGTCCACACTCAGGCGCTCAAAGGGCTGAGTAACTTTGATCAGATTAGGATTTGACTGTTTGTAGAAGGAAGGCTTCAGTTCACAGCAGATTTTACAGTTTGCACAAACCTTCTTCACTCCATCAAGCGAGTAATGCAGGTTCTTGGATTTGACTAAATGCATCATCCTTGTAACCCCAGGATGGGATAATGAGTCATGGAGATTTTGAAGAGCCTCAGGATCAGAATGAGTTGTAGAACAATAGCCTCTGGAAAGAGCGTCTGCTGCATGATTGTCTTTACCTGGTCTGTAGACAACATCGTAGCTGTAGCATGACAGTTCGATTCTCCATCTTTGGATTTTGTCATTCTTCATCTTCCCTTTCTGAGAGTTATTGTACATGAAGGCAACGCTTTTCTGGTCAGTTACAAGTTTGAAATGCTTCCCAAGTAAGTAGTGTTTCCATTTACGGAGAGCCTCCACAATGGCATATGCCTCTTTCTCTACAGAGGAATGCCTCCTTTCACTTTGATTCAGAGTTCTGGAAAAGAAAGCAACTGGTCTCCCATTCTGATTTAGTGTAGCTGCTATTGCGATGTCCGAAGCATCTGTTTCGACCACTAGGGGAACATCTTGGTCAACAGTATTGACAGCTGCATTCTCTATCTCCTTCTTTAGCAGTTCAAAGGCTACCTTCACTTCCGCTGGAATTGGAAATACACTATTGCTGACAAGGAGGTGTATTTTATCAGAGAAATGTGGGATCCAAGATGAGTAATAGGCAAACATGCCTACTATACGGCGTTGGGATTTTACATCGTGGGGATCAGCAAGGTTGCGCAATGGTTTCAGCCTGTCAGGATCCGGTTGGATGTTGCCTTTGGAAACCAGGAATCCAAGCAGTTTGACTTCTCTGGTGGAAAGGATGCTCTTGTCTACATTGAAAGTAATGTTGTACAGTAGAACATGAAAGTAACGTACTCGGAAATAGCGAGAACTCGGAAATAGCGAGTAAAATCTAAATCCCCGTTTTTTTCCCTTATTTGAGTCAATAAAATTAGCATGAAAGTAGCGAGTATGAAAAAGAGGTCAACTCGGAAATAACGAGCATTTCCTGCCCCAGCCTAGGACTGCAAACGAAGTAAAGCAAAACAAGAGACAATGGGATTTAAATATTTTTAGCCTAGCCTCTTTTCTTTTCTTATTTTTCGTTACGAGTAATATTACATAGTAGCCTAGTCTGTAGTAGTACATAATAGGCGAAACAATTTTGGGGGGGGGTTGGGTTTGTGTGGGTGTGTGTGTATTGGGGGTGGGGGTCAATTATTCACCCAATGTGGTGCCACGCGACGCGCGAGGTAAGCACATGTCAACATGCCTCACTTTGCAGCATCGGTCAGCGAGTAGCATCGTTAACGAACGACACGATCAGCGAGAGAGGGGAGTGTGGAACCATTATTTCAATGGGTCAGTGATTGAGTGATGCGCTTGCTTACCTCATCAAACATGCCGAGTGCATTCAAACACTCGCGCGCACACGCACACACACACACACAC
Organism: Berghia stephanieae; assembly: GCF_034508935.2. Taxonomy (NCBI): domain Eukaryota; kingdom Metazoa; phylum Mollusca; class Gastropoda; order Nudibranchia; family Aeolidiidae; genus Berghia; species Berghia stephanieae. The sequence goes on from NC_088360.1 coordinate 123,794,269, forward strand.
ACACTTCTATGTTCTTGTTTTTTTTCTAGTCATGATTTTACTTGAAAAAAAAACAAAAACACAAAAAAACAAGCATTCTGCCACTTCTGTGAAGAAATTGAAATAGGGGCGACGGCTTTTACTCGAATTACACACTGAGGGGAATAACCAGCAATATTATAACCTTTCCTGGCAACTCGGGAATAGCGAGAACTCGGAAATAGCGAGTAATCAGGAGGGGACCCGTCGAACTCGCTATTTCCGAGTTCTACTGTACTCAGTGGCACATTTCATGAAATGAGAGAAGTTCTTGTCATGTTCTTGTTGATTTCTTCCGCAGATTGTGACATTATCTAGATATGCAAAAGTATCCTTGAGCTTCTCATTTCTCATCATGCTGTCAATAATACTTTGGAAGCAGGCCATTCCATTAGTGACACCAAACAGAATGCATTTGAATTGATACAGATTTTCTTCCTCCTTTATAAGGATTTGGTGGTAGGCACTGCGGAGATCGATTGTACTGTATACTTCATATTTTGAAATTTCCTTGATCATCTCATCGATTCTGGGGAGAGGGTATGCATCAAGCTGAGTAAAGCGGTTGATAGTTTGGCTATAGTCCACCACCATTCTCTTTTTGTGCCTGTCACCGAGACTTGCGCTCTCCACGGAGAATCGGAGGGTTCAATCACATCTTCTGCAATTAGTTTTTGGACCTCAGAATCAATAAATTGTTTGTCCGGTGCTGAGAACCGCCTTCATTTTGTTGCTATGGGTCTGCATTCCGGGAGCAAGTTCTTGAATAAAGAGGCAGGTTTCACTTTAGCAGCAGTTAAGCCACAGATCGAGAATGTGGGCTTCGACCCTTTGAAACTAATCTCCAGTCCCTCGTGTTGGCCAAATAGGGTGGGCCTAAGGACTGAGCCCTGAGTTACACCTGATGTCACCATAGTGGAGTTCAACAACAAATATAAAAACTATTTTTTCTTCAGAACCATCAAAGAATGGAACACTCTCCCAGTGGAAATCCTAGATATTACCAACAATAACAAATTTGATCAAACATTGAACATTTATTTTTCAATTCAATGACACAATAATGGAGAAAGTCACCACATGAGTTGTATAAAAGTTGGAGTGATGGATAATTGACATTTTGCAGATAAAAACGTGGAACTTGAATCTTTTATTTCAAAAGAAAGGTGTGTCAGCTTTATCAATATATTTTGGCTAAAAATTATCGTTATGAATGTTTGAGCAGATAGTAGATTCTGAAATATTATTTATAAATAATAATAATAAATAATAATAATAATATAATAATAATAATAATAATAACAATAATAATAATAATAATAATAATAATAATAATAATAATAATAATAATAATAATAATAATAATAATAATAATTAATGATAATGATGATGATGATATTGGTTTAATATATAATATTTTGGTCCTTTTCTCAATAAACTGACTTTCCTTCTATGTATATAAATACGCTTTTAAACATTTTGCCATGATAATTTACCGGCTTCTTTCTTTATCAAGAAGGACAATAAATTCAAATGGACACAATTTCAGATACTCATACTCGTACATCGAAATGGTTGAAGTTGAACACGGTCACACAAGATTCATATTTTGTTGCCCACACACGTTCAACTGTAAAAATCGAGAATATGATATTAAATCAGTATTTGTAAAGTTTACATAGCACAGTAAGTTTGCTTATTTTTCAACTCTTACAATTTGAAATATCAATATTGTATAAAAAGAATTGTCAACAGGTATTCGACTACATATTTCGTGGCGGATGGCGTTGATTGTTAAGCGTCCGTCTCTCGTGGCCAGGCGGAGTTGCCTTAACCAGTTATGTCGTAGGTTCGAATCCTCATCGCCGCAAGTTTTTTATTCTCTTCTTATTGCCTTCTGCCACTTTTCTATTCTTATTATCAACATAATCCGGTGCAATGGCGAAGATCGTTGTGGATTGTTTACCATTCATCTATGTTCCCAAACTGGAATATTTCGATTCGGTAAGCGAGAGCCCCGAGCGTGGTTCTGTTTCTATATAATTTTACTTCTTAATTAAAGCACACAATGTCAATCATGGTCGTGGGAAATTCATGCTTTCATATTTTAAAAATATGTATAATTCAAGGTTTTTGTGTCCCTAGCTATAACTTTATTGTGATTGTGTGTAAGTGCCTAGATTAGGGAGGGTGAAAGTGAAAGTAAGATTAGAAAAGAGACTTGAGAGAGATTACCTCGACTCATTCATCAATATTAGCTTGAATGCTACCTTGAAATTTAGAATCGAGCAACCTATCCCAGTCATTGGAGGGCATACTTTCTCCTTCTTGTTATTACTGAAATGGTTATTAAATTATTATTATTATTATCCTACATTTTCTTCTGTTTCGTGCTTACTCAAACTTCGATTGTTTTCAGTGTTGCCAGATTATTTTTCAACAAAATGCCAGGGGAAGACTCAAAAAATGCCAAAACACTCAAAAAAATGCCAAAGTCTGTTGACTCCCACCCCCACTAAGAAAACTACTCACTTTTGATAGACAATTTACTATCATATCCTGGTGGCTTGCGTGTTTTCTTTTCTTTTTTTTTTTTTTTTTTTTTTTTTTTTTTTTTTTTTTTTTTTTTTTGAATTATACTAAATTTCCTGTTGGGGTAATTTTTTTTTATTAAGAAAAGGTGTCATTTGAAGTATAATATACAAGAAAAGAAATGCCAAATGAAAATGCCAAATGCCAAATGATTTTTCTAATGCCAAACGGTTTTCAAAAATGCCAGATTTTTGGAATCTGGCATTTAAAATGCCAAACTGGCAACCCTGATTGTTTTCAGTTTTCCTGTCGTCATTCGTTCACATTTCCATTCATGTTTTTACCTTGTTTTTATTCATTCGCAGTTCGCAGTTGTTCATCGACACGGGAGCATTTCGAATTCTTCGAAGAAAATAAATTGGTAGATTGTTAATTTCTAGTTTCTAGGTTATAGTTCCATTCTTTTGAATAAGACCCTGCGCATGGAGTTGGGTAATTAATTGATTGAATGAGACACAATTACAGCAAACTGTCTTCAAATTATGCAAAAAATGCCCGAGTAAATCGTCACAATCAATAACGTCATTGTTTTGTTTATTTCATTTGTATAAAGATGGCGTCAAGTGGATCTGATTTTCCTCTTCACGAAAGTGTTTTTAACGGCGATATCAAACGTGTATCCAAGCTAATTCAAACATGTGATGTGGCTGAAAAGGATATGCATGGTGAGTTCTCAGATTTATAATTTCTGTTAAGATAATTTCCTCGTCAATTTTTAAATTATTAAAGAATAAAGAGAGGTGAGGAGGAGTGTTTAGATAGAGACAATTCAATACACAAGTACAAGTAAGGAAAGGAGAGGCGAGGTTGAATTGAGTGAAAATCGAATTGGCATAACTTTCTCACAATTAAGAGGTATTTTGTTCAACCCCTATCCCCCGCATAAGACTAAGATTATGCCCGAGCCAAGTCAATCACACTTCACATCTAGTTTACTTGCCTACCTGCAATGGAATGGATTGTATGCATGGCGTACTAAAAGAGTGTATTATAGTAGGGCTATGATTGTATGTAATTGTAATAATATAATAATAATAATACTCATATAATGGGTACTTTCGTACTTGCGGAGCGGAGTAATTTTACCAATGTTTTGTTAGATGTTTTATATTAATAGAAATAGCAGTAGCAGTCAAAAAATGCTATGAACAAGAATATGATATTGATATGTACATTACATTTCTACGTGCAATGATAACCCATATGTTACTGTTATGGGCTCATTGTTGTAGTGGATATAATCTCAACCCAACGCAAAATCTTGTTTATCACAATGTTAAATCAAGCTCACAATCACAATTGCATTCGGTTTCACGTCGGGACAATGGTCTGTACATTGTCATCACAATTAGAAGGTACACAATAGAAATGCATAATGTTGCAATAAATTGGCATAGAGGAGTAAAGCATGGAAATTAAAATAAATACATTATATTTTCTAATATTAAAATTATATTAAGTATTTCATAAGTAACTTAGCCTTTACGTTGGATGATCTCCTGTTGATGATCTCCTGTTTTGGAAGATCCCAAGTGTCATAGTTTTGACACCTGAATGAAAATAGGAAGCTGCTATTTTCACCGTAAGCCTGACACACTGTTTTCACCATATGGTGATAATGGTGTTGAAGGCTATATTCACTGTACGTTGATAAATTGTGGGAGACTATATGAAAATAGCCTGACACGCTATTTTCACCGTACGGTGATAATGGTGTGGAATGCTATATTCACTGTACGGTGATAATAGTGTGGGAGACTAGTGAAAATAGTCAGTCCGATGAAAATATTGAATCGGTAGTCCACCCCCACCCCCTTCCTGGTTATATTATTTTGAAAACTTAAATGTTTCCACATGCCTTGGAAAGTACTGAAAAAATCTACAAAGAATCCAATTGGCAACCAGGTTGCTAGTCAAAACATCAGTAAAATTACTCCGCTTGGCAAGGATAATTTTTTTAACGAAAGTACCATGACGAAATGTTGGTTTGTGTAGATTTAGATTGTATTGGTTAAACAAAGTGTTGGCACTGATTTTCTTAATTACTATAAATTTATTTAAAGGTGATATTATTCTGAAGTTTTCATCAGGAGATAGTACCTCCCCGACACACCTCCCTCGCCCCCAATGTAAACTTGGATCTGAGCCCAAATGGTATTGGACTCATTGTTGTCATGGAAATAATCTCAAATAACACAAAGTACTAACCATTACAACAATGTTAAATTAAGCCCATAATTGTGTTTGGTTATCTGACTTGCAGATATTATATTGGCACTTTTGACATCCCCCGTCTATTTTCTTGTAAATTTAATTTAGTAATTAATGGATACACAGAACTTTGCTGACTCAAAACCCTTTTTCAACCAATAACAAATACAATGGAAACATAAATACATTTCGCTTAAAATCCAGTCATGTGGCAGAAAAGTATATGTATATATATATATATATATATATATATATATATATATATATATATATATATATATATATATATATATGTGGCACGTCTTTTTAGCAAGCATGATCTTGAAATTTAAACAATTAGAAACGTTCCCTTGGTAAAGAAAAAACACTTGTGCAGAAAGGAGATTTACACACATGCCAAGTACCCCGTTAAAATCACTAACTCCCCCCTTTTTTTCAGCATAGCTTGGCAGTTATGCTGATGATAAAAGGACGTGAGCACCATTGGATGAGTTGTGAGCTATGGCCGGAATTGTGTGTGTGTGTGTGGGGGGGGGGGTATATGGTTATTGACAGACATTATTTACTGTACTAATTAGATGGGGTAATCATTCCTGTTTTGGCATTGAATTTCTATAATTGATGCCTTAAATTCCTGCGAGACATTTTGAGATAGCATCTCTGATTTATGTTAATATATTTCACAGATTGAAAACATGCAAATGAATAATGAAAAAATAGTTTTCTTCATCAAATGTTATCTTGGACATAGCTTTTTCAAAGAACACAGAGGAGATATTCATAAATCTATCCTCATGTACTTAAAATTATTAATAAGTGTTTGAACTCTCTCCCTATAGTATAAAATCCATTCCCCTACATTCACCTTTTTCTTTATCTCCAAATCTGAATCTCTAACTCTAATTCGAAGTTTGGTTATGTAAATGACTTTTATATTATATTTTCCCCAGGGAATACTCCACTGCATGTTGCAGTTATGCTTGGTCATAAAGGTAAGATAGAGTGCAGTGCAGTGTTTTAGATCAATCTTTGGATTTAGGAAACAAATTATATCATCGCATATTTTTATCTTTTGGCCTTTTCGAGATAATTTTATTGTGGTTGTTTAATTGAATATTTTCAAATTGAACAAAACTGAAAAGATACAATTTTGAAAAGTTAAAAGTATAGAAACATCAGCAACTTTTTGTTAAAAAAGAAGATAATTCTGCGTAAATTGGTTAAACCTGCTTGTGTTTTGTTAATCTGTTCTTTACTCACTTTTCTTTGATGTAAATAGTGTGCTGTCAAATGATAATAATAATAAATAATGGGTCAAGGAATCAATCATTACAAATTTTTCCAAGGCTGGTTTAAATATATTCGTTTTAATCCATGTAGAGAAATTTATTATTGTATGACTTGCAAACAAGTTAAATAAATGTGGACATTTCAAAGAGAAATAATACAGAGAGCAGTGTTCATTATTAGATACATTTTTTGAAGTCGTAAATAGGAACAACACAATATCTAGATTGTTTATGTTTTTTTTTTCTTTTTGTTTGCTTTACAGAGTGTGTTTATTTACTCTTGGCTCATAATGCACCAGTGAAGATCAAAAATAGCCAGGGGTGGACACCATTAGCAGAAGCCATAAGTTATGGTGATCGACAAACAAGTAATTTATTTATTTGTATTTGTTTATATATAAAAATGTATTATTTTATTATTTAATTTAATTTTATTATTATTATTATTTGGTATAACTATTGTCAACTATTATCAAAAGTTGAGTGTAATGAAATTGCTTTTTGTTTAGGTAATATCATTGTATGTAACTTTTGTTTTAAACCATTGAAAATTGTATTTCTAATTTCTTGCCTTCCATGTATATTTCAAAATTATATTTTTTTTTCATTTCATTTCAGTTCTACTTTTACTTCGCAAGCTGAAAAAACAATCTCGAGAGAGTTTGGAGGAAAGGAGACCAATGTTAGTTCAGGCTCTCAAGGACATGGCCGATTTTGATTTGGAACTGAAATGGGATTTTCAAAGTTGGGGTAATGATGGACATGTACAAGTGTATAAATTGCATTACCCTGAGGCTAATAGTTATCCGACCTGCACAATTTTTCCTTTTTTATTAAACTTTTTTTTTTTTTAAATTTATTTATTTATTTTTATTTAATTTTTTGACATCAACTTTTATTGAATTAGGAGAATAGGTTGGGATATAAATTATATTTATTTCATTTGATTGGTTTTGAAACTGCTAACGGTTATTAGTTTTGAAATATTTAAAAGTAATGGTTGCTTGATGGGATTTGCACAAAGTTTTTAATTTTTATTTTTATAATGATTTGGTTGTGAGCACAGTGAATATATTTAATTAAAATAATGCCTGATGGTGTATGTGTGTGTTCATATGAGAAGAAAGAGTTTTGTCTGCTGTAAATTTCATCCTCGGAATTTCTTTTCAGTGCCCCTTGTGTCAAGAATTCTTCCATCGGATGTCTGCAGGATACGGAAAAAAGGTTGTCAGATAAGGTAAACAACCAGTTTAAAGTTGTCTCTTTTTTTAGGCATAAGTATAATGGCTGTAGGTATGTTTTTGGAATTAAAATAAAGATTATAGATTATTTGCCATCAGAGATTGTGGGTTTTGAGATTTCGACTTCTAGGAATCATTTCTTTGCCTTTGCTTTGATTAATTATAGTTATAGGCGTCATAATGGCAGCTGTGACAATTTATGTGTCAAATAGAATTATGATTTGTGTTGAAGATTTCAATCAAGGGTATGATTGCTATATTGTTTGACATATATAATATGTGACACCCCCCCCCCCCCCCCCCCCCAGGGGGGTGTACCAAATCAAGGCTTATTTTATGACTAGAAATTTGATACCAAATTTATGAAGTTCTGATCATTTGTTGCTGGGTTATGACCGTTTGAAGTAGGGAGTGTGTAAAAACCAAGTTTTTAAAATAACAACTTGGAAGTTTAGGCACCTGTTTAACACACAGTCAAATCAATGGGAAAAGATAACTCCTTGGATATGGGCATTGTAAATTTAACGAGAGTAATCAAATTTGGCATGAGCTTAGAACATACATTGAATAATATTCACACAATTTTTGCAATAATCCAATCGCTACTTTTGTAGCTATTTATTATCATATAAGATGCTCTTAAAGTAATAATAACACCAATAAATGCTGGCGATTTTATGAAGTTGTTGATTTATTGAAAAGTTTTTTACATTTAATAAAACAATCAATGAAATATGAACGATTAATGTGATATTTTTGTCTTATTTGATTGAGGAAATACGATTTCAAAATGCCAAAAGTTAAAGAACAGTTAATATTTTCAGTACAGTTTTGAAACTACGTGAAGCCAGGTGGACAGAGCTAAATATCAAGAAACAGGATGAGAGAGGGGAAGAGAAAGGATGAGAGAGTAATACATACAAACACACACACACACACACACATGAGAGACGGGGGGAGGGGGGCTGCTTGTGCATGAAAGAGTTCAAGAAGGGAAAAGTGTAAAGATTGGAGCCTTTATAATATGTGTGTATGTGTTTGTTGCATTGTTTCCATTTTGAGTCAGTTGACAGCTTGAGGAGGAAAGGGTGGGGCTTATTTTGTAATGACCAGTATGACATCGTGTTATTGGATCTTCTGTGAGCTGCAGCCTCAAGTTATATAGGACCTGTCACTAGTTATCACTACCTCTTGTGGCTATTTAACTTTCCTCCCCTATTTCTTAGTGTTCGCACATATTGTTGATTGTTTTAAAAGCTACCTTCACCCTCCTTCCACTATACAATGAGAATTAGGACCAAAATCTTTGATATGACATTTTTGCAGTGTGTTTATTAAAACACTCATGGAATTAAAATTTGTCAAATTATTTTTTTGAAAAAATTGTATACATAAATTTGAATATTTGGGCTTGATTGTGGTAAAATTTCAGACTTTTATACTTTATAGTCTGGTGACTGCAGGCTTCTTTTCCAGTATTTTTTCTCGCACCCGACACATCTTTTTGAATTTTGTCTATCTTTTTTTAAAAACATTTTAATGTGACAATTCATAAAGAATATTGTGAAAATTATGTATTTATGCTTAGCAAATATTATTTCATATAATTCGGAATTTTAAAAAAAACAACAGTTGTTTTTGTATTATTTTTTAATTTTTTGGTTCCTTGTGGCAGATTATATGTGATTCTTTTTATCTCATTCATCCGTACAGGCTAGATACAACATTGGTTGATTTCACAGAAATGAAATGGGAGAGAGGGGACATTACTTTTGTATTCGACGGGGAGGCAAAACCCAATCATAATTTGACAGTTCTGGACAACAAATCAGAGGTTTATCAAAGAATTCGCTCTGAGGTATGTGAGAATGTCTTCTTATTAATTTAGTTTGCTTCATGATATTTATAAGATTTTCGTAGACATCATTATATATTTTTTGTAAATGGAATGTTTATATTTGCCAACCATAACGTGGCTTAAAGAGAAAAGGAACAAGATTTGACCATTTCCATTTTCAAGCAGCTTTTGGGGGTGCTAGAATTCAGTTGTTTTTGGCCCACTGTTATTGTATGCTAATTTGTATAAACTTGGCAAGGTCAAAAATAATGTAAAGATATGATATGGTTGTTTAGTATTTATTTGACTTGACTATTTTGATCACTGACTGTAACTGTAAGAATTGTACTTCATGACAATCCTGCCTTTTTGGCCTTTATACATTCTAACAGTCGTTATGTTTCTTTAGGTCTTCCAGCCTTTCTTCTGACTTCTGACCTGGTTATTCCAATGTAAAGCATGCCTTGCCATGCTTTTGGCTGTTGTTTTTGCTGGTTATGTCCTATCCAATTTTATGATTATCTATATCTCATATTATTTTGGAAACCATGCTGACCTTGGACATGGACAGGATGTCTAGTCTTTGATTTATTTCTGTTTTCTGGAGTTTCCTGTAATGCTGTAATAACCTCCCCCTCTTTAAATAAACAAAAAACAAACAAAAAATTACACGCAACCTTCTGTGTTTCTGATATTATATAACAATTATACCTGGATGAGTATTTTCCTTATATTTAATGGTGTTTATTTTTTGTTTGTTTGTTATTGACTTAAACTAACAGGATTCAGATCATGAACTTGAGGAAGAAGTGGATATTCTCATGAGCAGTGACATTGTGGCAGCTCAGATGTCAACAAAACGCATCACATTTTCCAGAGCTCAGAGTGGTTGGCTGTTTCGTGAAGATAAATCAGTATGTAAAATTATAGATTCTTCAGACTTTTTTGGTTCGAGGAAATACATGCACATGGAAAAATTACTAAATGAAATAATTATAATGATAATAATTTAATATTCATAATTCCTCTGTTTTAGCACATCCCTCTTGTAAAATATTGGGTTTTGTGAAAGTTGCTCTAAAGGTATTCAGCATATTTTAAATATTTCAAACATGACCTCCTTTTTCTCAAGTTTTACAAGGATTATCTAAAAGTTACAAATGTAAGAGTAAGGTATTGCTTGACTCTCACATGAATGACAAAGACTATATAGCAGTCTGTAAAATGATTTATTAATTCATGTTATTGATGAATTATATAAGTTAAGATTAATTTGTAAAATATATGTGAATCAGTGTCAGTTTTTAATAACTTTTGACCAGTGCGGAGAAGAGAATTATTGCTATTTTTGAGATATTCACTTTGATAGCTTGTGTAAAAAGAAATGGCATCTGTTTTTGTTTTTTTTAATAACACGGTCTGTAAGATAGTTATCTTCAAATGTAAATGATCAATACTTTTACCAGTGGATAGAGATAATTTTAATCTGAACTCAATTTATTAGCCTGACTGACACCTGATTTCTTGAAATGACTTTATAAACATAAGTTTATCTTTTTTTTCCACATTTGTTTACCATAGGAATTGGTCGGAGATTTTCAGTCTGATTTCTTTACTGTAAATAATCTTGTTCTTGAATCGAGAAAAAGGTAAGTCTGTTATAACTATGTTAGAAAAAATGTTCTCTGTTTGGTAGCTTCTTATTAAAGTTTGTTAGACATTAAAAAACTTGATAATTTATTTTTCTTCAGTTTTTAGTTGTAATTATCGTCATCATTATCATGCTTCTTACAAGCAATGATTTGATTATGAATTAGTCCAGTGCAATCTACTTGATTACCATGGAACTTACATCAAATACTAAGTTGTGTTTCATTTGTTAGAATTTTTGCATTGTTTCTAATAGAATTAAGAACGTCTCAGGTGTCAACGATTTGAATATCTAAGAATTATATCTCAACTCTTCAGAGGATCTATAACTATTTTAAAATATATTGAATTTTTTTCATGTGCTGTAAGGTATACTGCAATCTTTTTTTCACGGTCGCATGATCTTAGCTCCACTAGTGTATAGATATCATTGTGATAATCATCATCGTCAGAATATCTTTTTTTATGACTTCTTGTTTGTTATGTCAATTTTATCGGCTTCTCGTAAATTGATTTTCTTTCATTCAAGGAGGGAGCATTTATCTCCTGAAGATGTCCAGAAGAATAAAGCTCTGATGGAGAATATCACCAAAGGGGCCTGGGATAGTTCAGATGCTAGTAATGGGGTAAATTTACCATAATGTCACCACTATTATAATAATAATAATTATTATAAAAAAAAAAAAATTAAACTGTTCCTTCTCTTCTCTCTCTCTCTCTCTCTCTCTCTCTCTCTCTCTCTCTCCTCTCTCTCTCTCTCTCTCTCTCTCTCTCTCTCTCTCTCTCTCTCCTCCTCCCTCCCTCTCTCTCTCTCCCCTCTGCGGTGGTTGGATGGAGCATCACCCTTGAATCATATACCTATGATGTTCGCATGGGTGTACGATCCGATAGTGATGTCGTTTCTTCTTCTCTTTACTAGCCTATCCTGCTTCTTTGGTTTGTGATTGTATTTTTGACAGGGGATATTTTTTTTCTGTAAATCTTCTGCCTGTTTGTTCTTGGTTATTTATAATTTAGCTTATGATATCTTTAGGTTATGATTTTGATTTACATTTGTACTATTTTTGTTAGATTGCTTGTTTTTTTGTTTCAGCGGTCTCTCATATAACCTCAATTGTGTTGGAAGAGACCTAAAGCAACAAACAAAAAAAAAATCTCTCTCTCTCTCTCTCTCTCTCTCTCTCTCTCTCTCTCTCTCTCTCTCTCTCTCTCTCTCTCTCTCTCTCTCTCTCTCTCTCTTTCTTTCTTTCTTTATCCATATATCTCTCTCAACCATTTTCCTATCAATCCTCTTGTTCTTTATAAACGTCATTTGGTTATAGAGAGATAATATTGATTTATTACAATTATAATGGGTGCTCAACTTAGTTGACTCTTTTTACTTTTGTTTTTATTGTTTTACAATTTTAGTTTATTAAAGATAGTTGATTCTTATTTGTAAGATCCATAACCACTGGGCTACAGTAACAAAGATAAAACTAATAAAAACACAAATATTTTCAGGCCTTTTGACCAAAAGTTAATTTTAAATCTCTTAAATATAAGGTATGCCTTTAAAATCGTTCTAAGGAAAGGACAATTCATTAAAACTTTACATACCCTAAAGTACATTATATCGCTACTATTAAGAATGGATGTGCACAAGTCGTAGTAATAATAATATAATATATGAAGCTATGATATTTTATGTTATGATTTTGTTTGAGTTTGACTGATGGACCTATAAATTTTCCTCCTTTTTGACAAATTGCCATTATCATCACTGATAAATGGCCAAATTATGGTAAGATTGGATTGGTTATTTTTCTAAACATTTTATGTGTGGCTAACCTGCTTTAATCAATTTTCAGTCTCCACATGAAATTTGAAGCCTAGTGCTTTGTACTTTTGAAAGTTACACTGGACTTAAGATTGCAATTGAAAAAGCTCATTTTCTTTTTGATGAAGATTGGACCTTTAAGCCAAGGCTTATTAAGTCCTACAGAATTGGACCCCTAAATCCACAATAGATTATTGCTCTAATGTCACATGAATGTAACATTCTTGAAAAAAATCGTAGTGATATTTCATTTACTGTAGTACTTCTGCAACAGTTTTCATATCTACATTGTCAAAGTTGTCTTCCTATTGTTTAAAGTATGTAAACAAGGAAGTGAGTGAAGTAGGTTTAACAAGATATAAGTCATTTCTTACTGATGAAGCAAAGGGAAACCCATTTAATTTATTTTTTATCATTTTCAGTATGAGCGTCGTCATTCTCTTAAGTCTCCAAAGAAGCCATTATGCACTTGGAAGGAGTATATTGAGAGTGAGGATGGAAAACCACCTTGCCTTGCCAGGTCTTTGGTGTGTAAGGAAAGTACCAAGGGATTCAAAGCTACAATAGCCATGGTATGCTGCCACCATAAGATGTATTTATATTGGTGTTTTTCTCCATGTCATTCGCCGCCTCTTTTGTTATTTCCTTTCTTTAAATTTTGTTTTGATAATTTAGGACGAATGTTGTGTAATGCGTATCTGTGTACGTGCATTTGCTCTTTCTCTTTCAGGAAATTAATGCATCTGTTGTTTAATTCTTAACAAACATAATTCTATTATAGTTTAGCGATGTACCCATTTTGAAAAGGATTAAAGAGATATGTCATTGAACTTTCTTCTTTTTTTCTCTTTTTTTTCTCACTCTTTTTATTGTGCGAGCAGATGTCTTAATCGAGATTTTATAGAGTATACCCCTAAATTGTAATTTTTAATATATTTTTAATTCCTAACAGAGTGATGATTTTCCTATGACTGTTGACGTGTAAGTATTATTTAGACGTTGCTTAAAATTGAACATCCAAAATTTAAATAATAGAATAAGAGTTTGAATTTGAAAGGAAAACTTAGGATAACATAATTTTCCTGACAGTTTCTATTTATATCAAAAAGAGGAAAACGTTTTATTTTGGGCTTTAAAAGAATGAAAAGGAAACACACAAAAGTATAATTTATAAAAATTCAAAAATCTCAAAATTCCTTTCATCAAAAAATTTAGTTGTATGTGTTTTGATAATAAAGTCATAATTTTCTGTTTTTGATATAGGATAATTGCAAAAGTGAAATTCAGAAATATACATATAATGAATGAAATACCCTGACAAAAAAGCTGTATGTGACCACCTTCTTCTTTATAGTTAGGACAGTTTACGTCATCATGCTGATGATGTGCTCTGTGCTGTGTTTTATGGGCTACAGGACTTCTTGGTATTCAATGTCCATTATATGGGTAATCTGATTCTGCAATAACCTGCAGCCTAGTGACTTAGCATTGTGGTAAGACAGCTTATATAGCTAAGTTGGATCGCAGTGGTTATAGTTGTGTCAAGTACTTTTTATAAGTGATTATTTTTAAAAAAACTAAATTATGTTTTGATATTTTCTCTGATGATTTATAATTGAGATAAGTTTACTCTTTTTCAGATTACTCGATGTTTTGGAAATGGTAGCACCGTTTAAACAATTTCAAAAGCTCAGAGACTTCATGACATCCAAACTACCACCAGGCTTTCCAGTCAGAATTGGTGGGTTGAGTTTTTTGCTTATCCCGCACTTCCCTTTCTTCTTCTTCTTCTTCTTCTTCTTCTTCTTCTTCTTCTTCTTCTTCTTCTTCTTCTTCTTCTTCTTCTTCTTCTTCTTCTTCTTCTTCTTCTTCTTCTTCTTCTTCTTCTTCTTCTTCTTCTTCTTCCTCTTCTTCTTCCTTATACATTCTTGTAGAATATCTATGTCAACCTTTAAAAATGCATCTTCTGGTACAAAAGGAGAGCCGTTACTTGGTTTCCTAACAAGTACTAAAACTATTTTATCAATGCTGCCGTCCAGCTCGTCTGACTGTTCAATATTCTATAGATCACAGACACGACATCATGGACATAATTGGCTACTGGATTTGTTCCATTCTTTTCACAACACACAAAAGGTCTATTTGGTATCTTCAATGTTTCTGCCTCTGTTTTGCTTTTTATTTTTTTATTGACTAGTCCGTGTACTTTAAAATGGTATCCCCTGAAATCTTGGATATCAATAACATGGCTAAAGCAATGAGACTAGCACCAAGTTGACAAAATGCTTCTGAAAGACTTGGAGCTGAGAAATATATAATCATTATCCTCAGCCCTGGGTACAAGGAGTGATAAAAAACTGAAAATGATGCCATCAATTCTTATTAAATTTTGAAACTTTGCAGATCTTGACACGAACAATTCAGTGAATGGCCTGAACATATCTCTTAAAAGCCATTTGACTCTCATGCAAAATGAGTTTGAATTTGTCATCCATGCATAAAATTAAATGAAACACTCCGATGCTAGAGTCATATGCAGTACAGAATTAATTTGAATCACAAATTTTCACTAGCACTTGACAATAATTGCTTCTACTTTTCTTCATGTATTTTATTACACCTCATCAGATTTCTGTTCAGGGTTATAGTTATAGCAAATGCAGAAACAGAGTGGCTTAATTATCAGTCCCATTGTGATTTCTTAAAATGCCCTGGGCCAAAATACAAGTCTTGTAGTAGTTAAAGGGTTAAATGCACTTTCCTTGTAATCAATACATGTATTCTATATTTTAGTATATGCAATTAGCGGACTGGAAGTTTTTGTAACTTTTCATTTGGTTTTTAGATGAAATCAGTACTTTTATCTCAAAATAATTTTCATGTCTCTTTATCAGTTGCAATATTATATGATGCATTCTAATGCTCCTGTGTTTTTAAATTTCTTTTTATATTAATACATCTTTCAGAAATCCCAGTGTTTCCAACCATTACAGCGAAAGTAACTTTTACCAAATTTGAATGGAAGGATGATTTAGAAAGTGAATTGTTTGTTGTTCCTGCCCACTATCGTGAAGATCCAGCACGCTTCCCTGATTTGTGACAATACATGGAACTCTACACTATGCATATCATCTGTAGTTTGAGAATGGACAAGCCCTATCGTATATGTGACCAGAAAATGGAGGTGGCAGAATTAGATGGGTGGTTGTCATCATGGACTGAAAATGACATGTCTTCAGAAAAAAACAATAGGTTGTCAGTAGGAAAAGACCTTTCACCACAATTTTCTGAAAGTGTCATGGAAAGAAATGGACACCCATTTACAACACGCCATAAAGTTGTATCAGTTTCTGACTCAGATCCTGAAACAGTGTTTCTAGAATGTAAAAGTGCAGCCTCAAAGAAAAAGCAATCAGACAATAGAACATGTCAACATGAAAATGTGGCTACGTGCAGCAAATATGATTCATCTTTTTTTTCACAAATATTTCCAGGAGGACTTTTTGAAAGACACAGTAATATGAAGCAGAAATTCACTGCAATCAAAGTTACACCTCTTAAGGTTGTTAACAAGAATCCGGGAAAGTTCAAACTTTTTGGTTTTGATAGTGGAGATGATGAAAAAGATGAAGATAGGACTTGTGTTGGTGACAATATAAGTTCTTTGCATTGGAGTTGTGATAACAGTGATTTAAGTGACAAAGAAGAAGATCTGAGTGTTTGCATCGATTTGCCTCTCACAAATTTTGGTTTCTCTAGTGGCGAGGTGATGATCTTAATGTAGGTTGTAAATATTTGATTAATTTTCTTTGATTCATGAGGTCCTTAATGGTTCAAAAATTATTTTATCAAGTCCTTTTTTTCTTTTTAAAAATAATATAACTTAATTCAGATTTCTTAAAATTAGATTTTGAGGTTTTGGGGTTTTTTTTTAGGTTTTTCTTTTGTAGCTTTTTATTGATTATTCAAACCAGGCTCTGGATTTTCAATGGGTAGTTTATTTAAGTATCGTAGCTATGAATGGGGAAAGAAATTGTTTTCAAAAAGTTGTATCATTCAAGTAATGACAAGCTTCAAACATTTTCAATAAGGTAAGAATGAAATTACTCATACATTACGGATAATTTTTCATTGGATACATGATCTTAAAATAAGCACAATTATTTTCTATTCAGCATTATGAGAAACAATCCTTTGTAGTGATAACAAATTCCAGGACCAATCTCAGTCGTTTTATCTTTTCAGCATTGACATTATCAACATTATTTTAATTAATTTTTTCAAGTATGGTCATGAATTAGATACAAACTCTCACTCACGGATGTAGAAATAATTTCTCTCTCTCTCTCTCTCTCTCTCTCTCTCTCTCTCTCTCTCTCTCTCTCTCTCCCTCTCTCTCTCTCCCTCCTCTCTCTCTCTCTCTCTCTCTCTCTCTCTTTCTCTCCATCTATCTATCTCTTTCTCTCCATCTATCTATCTCTATCTCTCTCTCTCCCCCTCCCCTTCACTCTACAGCCACTCATCTTTTTCTTTTTTTTTTCTCCTCCCCTTTTTATGTATGTTAAAGGGGTGGACAAAATGGATTTGGATTTGTCCCAGCTCTGGTTAAGGTCCTTATTCAGAGGGAAACAGTCAAATTTATATTTCCTTGGGGTTTCTTTTTCTTTTGGTAGAATTTGTTTTAAATGTATATATTTGGGTGTATCCATTTTAATATGATCATGTGCTTGTGCCTCGATTGGACTTTGAAGTGGTCTGAAACTAGGGGATATGTTTGAACTAATCCCCTTGGTCTTACTTTTTCTTGGGTGCTTTTAAATGCAGCTCCACAATTGTTTGACTACTGCATCATCTACCTTTTTATTGACGTTAAAATGACCTTAGAAGGTGCCATAGGCATTGTAAAACCCATAAAAACAAAAATATACGGGATCAGATATGTAGACTGTAAAAACATTTCATTTCAAGACTCGTCATTCGTCCTTTGTTGAAAATACTTTGCAGAGTTCCAGACTTTTATTCAATTACTATTACACACTTGCCATCCAAACATTTTTTTTTCCTGTCTAGTCATCATTGCTCTGTCATATTTGTTGATCAGCTAGAATTTGAAATGACACTATACACTTTTGTTCTAATCAATTTATTCATTATTTGTAACATACTGCCACATTATCAAAATGCTTTAATGTATATCAGATGATATTGTTTGTCTGTATTATATTTTGTATGATCCTCCTCCTACTATTTTTTTTGTCTCTCATAGATGTCCTTGCTTCACATAACTAAATTCAATGTCAGTTACTGTTCAGATTGACATGAAGCCACATCGTGTTGTGCGAGGGTTTTTTTTTTTTTTTGAGGGGGGGGGGGGGGGGGGTTGTTGTTTTTTTTCTTTTTTTTTTTTTAAATGTTTTATTGACATAAGAAATTGGCTTTTTTTATGATAGTCTTCAGATGGAGTGAACAAGGCCTGACTGGTATCATGGCAACAGTCACCATCTCCCTATAATGATATGTATGAAGGATACAAATAAATTGTGTTGAGAAGTACCAAAAGAAGTGGGAAAGAAAAAAGCAAATTTTTATGGTGTGCCTGGAATGCATTGGAATAGTACCCATCACAAGGCTTTGACAGAGAAGTTGGCAAACAACCAAACACATTGTGCTCTAAGCCGTCCACATTTCCAATAGAAAAGTGTTTTCAAGCACCATTTTATTGAGGAAATATAAATTCAGAATGCAGTGGATCAAGCACTTAAACTTGCCCCATGTCTCAGCAGTATTTAAAAAGAAAAAAAAACTATGTTATTTCTTACAGCATGATTGCAGGCTCATTATATATTGGCAGGATGTTTTTTTCTTTGACTCATTATGACTACCTGACTAGCGTACGCTGTTCGAGAAGAGATGTATGATAGTCACTCAGTTGGACACCACTTTTTGGCTGAGTACACAGTGCATTTGTTCGCCAATTTCTGTCACTTTAGATGAAAGGTGCTGGCCCAGTCATGACCCAGGTTTTGAATCCCACTCAACACGAAAGTTTTTATTATTCTGTTTTTGTCTGTCACTTCTCTACTCCTTTAATGTCTTATCATTATTGATATTAGTGCTTACAGTGTGCACTTTTTAAAGAGGGAGCAACTTAGGTCAATTGTTATTACAAGGGTTTCCCCACAAAAATCGGAAAATGGCCATAGATTCAACATTTTAGGGTTGATTCTTTTTTTTTTTTAAACACAGATCACCTTGATCATGGATGGCCATTTTTTCATTGATGTCTTTCAGGTTCAATATGTAAATGACAATATTGGTGCCTCCTTGGATAAATTGCAATTTGAATGGACTTCCATTTGGCGCTTACAGACAAAAAAAAAAAATTAATAGTTTAAAGAAATGGCCATTTTATGGGGCAGCCCTTGTATGATGAAATGAGTAAAGAAAATTAAATAATTTTAAGAGGAGGTTCATGTAATTGAAGTATGATCACTTTTGTTATACAACTTTTTGATAATATGGGTGTGGTTTTAAAAAAAAAACTCCTTTAGTTTGCAAATATTTGTCTTATTTTTATTATATTTATGCATATGAGACATTCATTACTGTTACTCTTTCAAATGTGTTTGCCTTTTGGCTGAGAGTCTTGGTGATGCAGTGATGTATCTTCTCAGACTAAATGCATTACTTAATGGTTGCTGTAAGTTCTGCTTTTGGGCTGGGATTTACCTATTTTTCTGTTTAGAACTAGTCCCTTACTTTTTATTTTTGGCGCTTGTATCATGCGCAGATAAATTCCATTTATCCATGATGTTTTGAATATCGAATCATCTACATCTGTCCTTGGGTTTATGTGGTCTAAAAATTTCATAAGCATAATTTTACTTCATTAAAACTAGTGCATAATTAATACGATATACTTCTATTCCGTTTGATGGGGTGTTATCATCATACTTTTTCCAAGATGTATATATGTTTTTCAAAGGTTGTCAAAAGCACTTTCTCATAAAATAAAACATATCAGTGTATACATCCGGTTGGAAACATATGGTTGGAAACTGTTTAAGTTATACAATAAATTGTGCAGCTAATATCTGGGTCCATTTGATATGTCTGCAGTCATCACACCTTTATCATGAAAAATATTCTACCAATGATGTTAACATTCAGTGGCTAACATTCAAATAGAATACTGAAATGTTACAGACCTCCACATCTTGATCAAATCTGTCACCGGATTTAACCAATTTTCTTGAGAGCCCGATTTTTAAACCAATATATATCAAAATAAAATTTTGTGGAAATTGTTCCTTATTTGCTGACCATCTGGTTTTTACCTATTTGATTAACACTTTGTCTATTCTTCAGCATTTCAAGGTGAAAAATTTATGAAAACATGCTATCATTATTATCGATTTCTAGTCTACCCAAATGTTAATTTGTTTGTTTTTTTTTTAATTGCTCACACAATGTGAATTACAATCAAATGTTTCAGGGCAACTGATATGTTGTATAAATTTGTGTCCATTTTAATTGTAATAGGTTTTTAATAATGTAAGTGGTTCAGTTTTAGTCAATGTTGTGTTTATTATCTTTTTTGCATGAGAAAAATTGAGATACAATTTGTTATTTCATATATGGTGACCATCATATTATATTTATGCAGCTTTAAGGAATTTTAGGAAATAATATGAGGATCATGTAAATGAATTTACATTTTATATCATATGTGCTTTCTTTTAAAAATATGTCAGTACTCTGTTGTACTCCTAAAATAATATGTGTTTAAAGTTTTGACTAGATTCAAATATATTTATATACTCGGCAATGGTTTAAATCTCAACTTATGTTTCTAAGGGACAAACTTCTATTGCTTCTCTCCCATAGTGGGCAGGGAGGCACTTAATGTGTCTTCTATCCCCTTATATATGTTTTCCAACATGCTTTCTGTCTTTGTCTTGGAATGAGATTACTTGGTTTAGTCCTGGCTGGGAGGGAAACAGTCAAATGCATAGTTATTGTTTTGGGAGATAATATTTTTTTCCTTATAAATCATTTCTCTGTTATGTAATATTGTATTTGTTATTTTGAATGTATAATGTAAGCATTTGAGTGTATACCTCTTTGTTGGATTTTGTGCTTGTGTCCGAATGAGACTTATAGGTGATCTCAAACTAAGTACATTAGTGCTATGCTTTTGGAATCTACTTCTGTCACTTGTTGTTTCACCTATCCCCAAATTCCTTTGTCCCTTTCAAGCGGCTTTGTATTTGGTTTAAGTACTCTGTTATATGGGCAGTGGGAGGTTTTTTACGAGATGCTTAGAAAATAAGTAATCATGAATTTGTGTGTTTAAACAGGATATATTTTCATATTAAACTCAATGATTATATTACCCACTTGTTACTTGTGTTGACGAGTCATTAATTGCCTCATAATCTGCATTTATTTTTTAAATGAATTATATCACAACAGCACTAGATGCTTTCATTTATATAGTGGCATGAAGTTCCTAATTTCAGGAGGGTTTTATTAATTTTTTTATTTTTATTTATTTTGGATAACATTCAGCTAAAATTCGATGTTTTTGGATCATTTGTATGAAAATGGAGTTGGATAAAATAAAATAATTAGATTGGAAGTAATATGCAAAGCTAATTTATAATGTGCTCATCATAAAAATTTTGCCCTAAGAAAATTTCAATAGTATTATTTGAATCAGACGATATTACTAAACAAATGGTGACCACCGTCTTTTAAATAAAAATTTTAAAATCATTATCGGATAACTTAATTTAATAAATCGTCTATTTATTGCCCTCAAAATACCAATCGCACACCTGACTGAATAATACTTCTTCTTCTAGGTTCCATGCCTGGTCCAGGCTTCGGATACTGCATGAATTATCTCTCTCCATTCCTCCCTGTCTCTTGCTTTTTCAAACAGCTCTTGGATTGTTAGGTTGGTGAAGCCCTTCAGTTGGTCTATGAGTGTTTTTCTTTGTCTCCCCGGGCGCGTTTACCAGGTATTTTTCCACAACTTGCCAGGTATTCCTTCTTATCTTTCCTTACTATGTGTCCGAAAAAGGATAGTTGTCGATCCACTATTAAGGGCATTAGTTTCCTTTGTTGGTATGTTTGTTTTAGCACTTCTTCGTTCGTTTTGTGTGCAGTATACGATATTCTCTGCATCCTTCTCAAGCACCACATTTCAATAATAATGAATAATGACTGAATAATAATAAGATAATAAACTGAGGAAACAGGCTGTCTTTCAGTCATGCACTACTATGAATTTAGATTTGTTTGACTGGTTATGCTGACAAGAAAGGAAAGTAGTCTTGTTTTCAGATACTTGTAATTCAAACATTCATATTGATTTTGTTTCCGTTTTTTTTTAGTTTTTTTGATATGCACAACTTACAGCTATTGTTTTCAACTTAATATCAGTTTCTAGCATTCATCACTGTGATTGCAAATTTCATTTTCTGAGGCAACATAATGCTTTTTGTAACTGATCTTTGCTGATATGAAATGGTTTTGTCTGTAATTTATATTTGTTTGATTTCATTCTGAACTAGCTGAAAGTGGCAATCTCCTATGAAATACACTGTGGAATGAATCGGGGTCACATGTTGTCCATTACACAAAGGGTGGTAGAAAATCCTGGCTGGCGATTAGAGAATGACATTGAGTAACACTAATGTTATCATTCATACATAATTTTTTTCTGAGGGATCTTATTTTTTTCAGAAAAAAAAGTAATTAAGTTGTTTACAAGTCTCACTTCTATGATATTCAGCAAACTGTTTCAGATGTATGGCACTGAAACCAGTGAGATTTATAAGTTCTTGTTCGGTAATTGAACGTTATGCAGTGGCAGTGATTGATGTTTCAGGGAAAATAAGACTCGTATATTACTTTTAAAATAGTTAAAGCTAATATTTACTTTTTATTTTTTAGTTTAACATCTTAGACATGAATATTTTCTATTTGTATTATCAATTATTTTTTATTATACGCAATAGCTGCTTTTGAACAATTTCATTAGTTTTACAAAATATCTAGTCATCCTCATGTAATTACTTCATCAGTTTTGTTCTGAGGTTTTATTTTTTTTTTGGGGGGGGGGGGGGTTGTTTTGTTTTGTTTTTGGAAATGAGGGGGGGGGTGTATTGTTACCCAAAATATTATAACGCCAAAAAGTGAAAGTTGACAAAATGATATCTTGGAATATTTTTGGCAAAAATAGCCAATGACAAATTTATTTATTACAGATGGATTTTTTATTTCTCAAAATAAGTGAAAAGTGTATAATCATAAGTTATCTATTTGATTTTGATATTGGTCAATATTGTGTTTTGGTCGTGACATATAGTCCTGGTAGTCCTATGACATAAACAGAGAATCGCCCACTTTCTAGTCACTTTGGGTGAGATCACAGTGTGTTTGGTGATACACTGCATTGCATTGATAGTTTGGATAGATTTTAAAGCATCAAGGGTGGCTATTTTAAGGAAGGGATAGAAAATGATAATGCGAAAGATGCTGATCAAGTCAATTGTGTTAATGGTATCATTATCACACAAAGACTGAGAAGTTTTAGATGAAGTGCAGACGAATGAAAGTACTGATTAATTAGTCTGCTGTGGATGCAAGTGGAATTGTTTATTGAAAAAAAAAAAAGCAATTTATGGATGTTTTAAAAAAAAATCTCTGTGTCATCCCAAGAAATGTTTGAGTGTTGCTTGAGTTGATCTACCTATACTAAATGTCCTGTCTTTTCTATACCAATACCAACTTCCCTGTCCTGCGTCCTGATATGATATAAAAGTGTTTCTTAGAATCCCTGCTAAAAATTTAATTAACTAAATTTAACCTGCGGGTGGTTGGATGGGAGCATCACCCTTGAATCATATACCTATGATGTTCGCATGGGTGTACGATCCGATAGTGATGTCGTTTCTTCTTCTCTTTACTAGCCTATCCTGCTTCTTTGGTTTGTGATTGTATTTTTGACAGGGGATATTTTTTTTTCTGTAAATCTTCTGCCTGTTTGTTCTTGGTTATTTATAATTTAGCTTATGATATCTTTAGGTTATGATTTTGATTTACATTTGTACTATTTTTGTTAGATTGCTTGTTTTTTTGTTTCAGCGGTCTCTCATATAACCTCAATTGTGTTGGAAGAGACCTAAAGCAACAAACAAACAAACAAAAAATAAATTTAACCTTCACTGTTAGATATATCAAATGAAATTACATTTTTATGAGCATTGTCATTAAAAAGCATTTCTGAATTTATTATTGTCCATCATATTATACTTGTGTTGATTAAATATACACAATTAGATCATTTGTCTATGCACTAGTGACAAACATTTCATTTTTTAACAAAACATACCATTTTGTATTGCAAACATATAAATATTAAATCATTGAATGAAAAAAAAATTAGTATTTTTCGTTATAAATTTCATTGTTAATTATTAATTAGAAGCTGCATTGTTTCATGCTTCATTATTGATTTCATCTTTTTGTTGTTAATAATATTATCTTTTATTTTAGTTTTCATTGTATAAAAGACCCTTCGACATTCTTACCTTTAGATTGATGACCAAACTTACTTTATTCATGTTTTTCATCTAGCACTTTTCTTTCCATAATTTTTTTTCACATATAATTGCTCACCTAGAATTGCCTTTTTCTGAAAATATTTTCTTTGGGAGAATAAAATCAACAAATTTATCCATTTTTTACTTTAAGTTATGAATTTTATGCACAAGATCTGATATTTGATATGAACGGTTCCTCATAGATGATCTACATTAAAGCAATAAAGACATATGTGTTGTGACTTGCGTGTGAATGGAGTTTAACTTGACAATGCACATATAAAACAAGAAGATGTCTTATATAATGTTAATCTTATCTATTACATTTCGTATAGTTATATTCCATATGAGGTGGGGTCTTTTGACCTCCACTGTGGTCAGAGAGGTCACTCTCCATCCCCTTATATCTATTTTCCTTTTTCACGTTGCTTTCTATTTTGTTCTGGATTAACCTGCTTGTTTCTTTTTCTGCTCATGGCAGGGATCCTTAGTTCTGAAAGTTCTTTTTTTTTTTTTTTTTTGAGAGATGATATTTTTTCTTTCCAAATCTAATCAAGGGGGTAGCGGGTGGTTGGATGGGAGCATCACCCTTGAATCATATACCTATGATGTTCGCATGGGTGTACGATCCGATAGTGATGTCGTTTCTTCTTCTCTTTACTAGCCTATCCTACTTCTTTGGTTTGTGATTGTATTTTTGACAGGGGATATTTTTTTTTCTGTAAATCCTCTGCCTGTTTGTTCTTGGTTATTTATAATTTAGCTTATGATATCTTTAGGTTATGCTTTTGATTGACATTTGTACTATTTTTGTTAGATTGCTTGTTTTTTTTGTTTCAGCGGTCTCTCATATAACCTCAATTGTGTTGGAAGAGACCTAAAGCAACAAACAAACAAAAATCAAGGGGGTTCTTAGGATAGGACTTTCATGTCAAAATAGATACATTGATTACTGTAATTTTTTGTTCCCTATTTGAACCTGACACCTTTGTCTTACTTTTTTGTTTGGTTCTTTTAAATTTAAGATCTAAATCGTTTCCCATGTCTTCTCCCTTTTTACCTAGGCTGCAATGACCGAAAAGTGTTGCAAGCGCTGTAAAACCCCTAAAAAAAAATAAAAAACAAAACAAATATAAACAATTCTCCATTTCCTTTTTTTCTTTAATTAACAAGGTCTGCCTTAGATGCGTCTTATATCTTCATTAATGTACATGTTCTGGATAAAGAACATTTATTGTTTTTGCTTTTCCCCTGCTTGGTAGACAGATGGATGGTTGATCTTTATGAGAGATGATTATGTGGTGGACAGAATTCCCCCTTCTTAGGGTGGGCGAATGTTGGGGCAGTAGATTCTTCATGGGTTCACACAGCCTTGCTGTCGTAGAACTGTCATTTTTTTCGCACTAGACGTTTAGAGATTGGTCTTTAAATCTACCTCTTTTTACATTTCTTAAACTATTCCACATGTTGGGGGCGAAGTGGCCGAGTGGTTAAGGCATTGCACTGTGATCCGGATGACCCGGGTTCGAGCTCCGCTTCAGGCACTTTCGTTTTTTTCCTTGAGCAAGATTATTAACCTCCAATTTGCTCACTTGGACAACATGGGTGATTCCTGTTGACATCAGATATCTTGTTTGATGAATTGTCTATATTCCTTCGTGAAATGCCTTGGTGACGATGTCTTATGATATTGTGGGGCAAAAGGCATAATTTAATTTTTTTTTCCCACATGTTAGTCTTTCTTGGACACTTGTAAACACAGATTATCTCTAAACCTATAATCTTTTAATAATCCCATCACCACTCTTTTACTGGCGCTGAAGTGATATAAAATGTGTGCCATAAGCGTCATAAAAGTCATATTAACAAATAAAAATCTTTCATGCCTTTTTTTCCCTCTGAAAACCCATAGACTCACTTTCCAATATGTTTCAACATATTCTTATTGACCTACCCTATCAAATCTATTATGTTCAGATGAACTAGATACAGAAAATTGAATCTGGTCAAAAAATGAGATTTTTGTTAAATCTATGAAATGCTAGATTGGGGCGTAGTAATACCAAGTTTCTTAAATTATTGCAAAGAGAATGAATACAGTTTCTCACACTCCATATGCAAGGTTTTTGTTTTCTTATTTATTTCCGATAGTATTAAAACCATTTGGCATGTGCCTTGCCTCAACGCAATACTAAATTGGGGTGGTGGCCAAATTATATATGTGGAAAAAAAAAGAATCATCTCTTATTTATTTACCTTGTTTGATATATGCTATTTATAGAACTGGATTGTTTTTAAAACGTGAAATAGATACCTACTACGCTTGTATCACTGTTCTTGTCCTTTCAGTGAGTAGAAAAAACAGAAATAGAAAAGCAGAGAGGAGGAGAAAAGGAGTGTGAATCAAAAGAAAAAAAAGACACGCATAAAGAATTCGTAAATTAGAAGTAAATAAATGAAATTTCCTTTATTTACTCCCATTGGAAATTGTTACTACTATACATAGTAGTTATATTATTTCAAGTAGCAGCAGTAGTAGTAATGTCATATTGACTATGTCCATTCCCTACTTTTGACCAAAATAAAATGTTTTATGTAATGAGTGTGATGGGACCATCCATGTATTTGTTAAAAAAAATGATATTAAGGTTGTTGAATAGGTACCATTGAATTATTGGGGGTTTTTTTTTTGGGAGGTTTTCGTCTTCTCATTATTCTATTTTAAATTCCATTTTTCCTGTTATTTCATCTATTTTTTCTCAGTTTTGTTTCAAATACAAATAAAGTCTCTCTCTCTCTCTCTCTCTCTCTCTCTCTCTCTCTCTCTCTCTCTCTCTCTCTTCTCTCTCTCCTCTCTCTCTCTCTCTCACCTCTTTCTCTCTCCCTCTCTCTCTTTTCTCTCTCTCTCACCTCTCTCTCTCTCTCTCTCTCTCTCTCTCTCTCTCTCTCTCTCTCTCTCTCTCTCTCTCTCTCTCTCTCTCTCCAATTCGGTTACATGGTTCATTTATAGTTATGGTTCAAGTATAACACATGCGCGCGCACACACACACGACAAGTTGGATTGCCCACATGGTGGGCAAGCAGTCACTTGCTGTGTCTTCCTTATATTATCTGGTGTCTGAGTTGCGTTCTGTCGTTGCCTTGGGATGGGATTACTTAGTTTTATCCTGGCCCTAGCTGGAGTCCTCGGCTGAGAGGGAAACAGTCAAATGTATAGTGTTTGTTTTGGGAGGGGATTGGGTTTTTTTTTATCCCTTGTTAATCATCTCTCGTGTATGTATTGTAATGTTGGTTTTTTTGTTTTGTTTTGATTACAGTAATGGTTTGTTAACATTTGAGTGTATTCCTCTTGGTGGAGTCCTGAGCTGATGAGACGTTTAGGTGATTTCAAACTAAGTGCACTGATAATGTGCTCTTTTAATATACTCCTGTTCCCTATTCGAACAATTCCTCTTTTTCTTGAGTGGTTTTACTTGTGTAATTCTAGATTTTTACTACTATCTTATTTGTTTTTTTCTCCTTTTCCTTTGATATGACCCTAAGCGCTGCAAAACCCTTAAAAACAAAACACATACACACACGCACGCACTTTAATATTTAAGTTGGTATTATGTAATATGATTTTCATGTATGCACATCTTATGAATTTTTATAAATTAAATGTAATGCATAAAATAATGACTCATTCAATTTTTTTTTTATTCATGAAATTAAAAAACCTGCACGATTTGCGTGCAGTTGAAAACAAGTAGATTAGTAAGATCAATGCGATGAACGGAGAGCAGAGGGAAGATTGTCCTCTGGGAAAGAGGATGGAAGTGTTCTATAATATTAGTTCATATGTGGCACGATAGTAGGTGGAATTATCCTGAGGGCGAGGAAATATTATTTGACCCCATAGGTCATAGCCATATTGCATATGTGACTGTCCTTGAATAAGACCATAGGTCGCATGGGGCCCGCATGGTCTTGCTGAAACACAGTGGTATAGATTTTTTTTTTTTAATTTTATTGTCCACTAATTGATATGTATTTTATGATAATATGATTTCACCCTTCTTGACTAGAAACCCAGTGCTAGTGTCTGGGATGGACTTACAGGTGGTCTCTAATAAACACAAGGGATTCTCTTTGGATTACCTCTATTTTCTGTTGGATTTTGCCCCAGTGTCTTTTTTTTTAACTCTAGGGTGCTTAAAGTGTCTCAATCACCGGAAAACTTCTAATAACAAACTACAACACATGCTACGTGCGCTCTCTCTCTCTCTCTCTCTCTCTCTCTCTCTCTCTCTCTCTCTCTCTCTCCCTCTCTCTCTCTCATTATCAGAAACGGTATTCTGTATATATTTTAGTGAATCCCTTAGTGCTCAAATCTTTTGACTATTTCTGGGTTGGACTTTCAAAAAATGGTCTCGAACTTAATACAAGAATAATAGTGGTCTTCTCTCTACACTTCTTTTTCCTATATAAAATAGTAATTGTTTTGACTCTCCCATTTTATAATTGCGCATCTAAATTAGGATGATAATATTTTTTCTTATGTATAAAATGCTAGTGTGGAACTTTTAAGTGGTTTCAGAAAAGACAAGGATGTGTAGATCTTGGAATACTTCTGACCTCTGTTAAAACAGACCCTCTATCTTGCATTTATCTTTGGTGCTTGATAACTAAATCTGAATATTCTGCCATCATCTTTTCTAATGGGCCTGAAATGATCTAAAAACTGCTCCTCTCTCTCTCTCTCTCTCTCTCTCTCTCTCTCTCTCTCTCTCTCTCTCTATCTATCTATCTATCTATCTATCTATCTGTCTATCTCTCTATCTAGCTTCAAGGCAAACTGAGCACTGAATACCCAAGACGATCCCTGTTTCGACGAGTGTCCCTAAATCGATAGGGATCGATACAGTGTTAAAGTTATGCCCTTTGCAGCTTGGGGCCTCATAGCCATTCATAGAGGTATGGACATGCCCATAACCATCATCCCGTCTGAGAATGTAACTCTCTGGTTTCCTTGATAGCAAGTGTGGCAGCCAGCCAAGGTCCAGAACATGTCAACTATTCACAAATGGGGTTTTAGGTATCACCCTTAAGTAGCACCTGCCGATGCAGACCATCTGGTGCTACGCTGCAGCTATTGTTAAGTGGTTTTGTCGTCATCGCTCTCGAGTGTGGAGTGCTTTTCCGTACGGTTCGCTACCGGCATGAGATTCAGATGAAGCTTGTCATTGGTCTAATGTCATCACTGGAGAAAAATAACTTGGTTGCTTTCTATTTGCCCATATTATGTGACATTAAAAAAAATAAAATTGGTTGCTCTAGACATAAAAGTAGAAAATGGTTTTGAGATAGGTCGCGAGCAGTTGTCATGGCAAAACTCAAGGTGTGCATAAACATGAATAATTTAAATCAACATCAAATGTTTAATTTCTTGAAATGTTTAAGTCAATATCTATGTAAAAACATTCTATAGTAAATTTCATAACCACTGTGCCATTTGTGATATGCTCAAAATAATATTTCATTAATACAGATGAAAAAAATATAATTTATTCATGGAAAATTTCTCGATGGGGTTTTCTGACCTTACAAGGTAGGCAGAGAAGTCACTTTCTGTTTCTTCTTTCTCCATTTGTTATCCCGTTCCATGTTGCTATATTTTTGCTCTAGATTGACATTTCTCGGTTTTATTTTCTGGCCCTGGTAGGGATCCTCTGCTGGAAGGAAGACAGTCAATTATAAAATACCCTTTTTTTAAAAAGATGATATTTTCCCTTTGTAAATTATATTTCTGTTATGTACTATTACAGTTATTAGTTTTGAATATATTGTACTTATTAGACATTTGAGTGTATCCTTCGTGGCGTGAACCTTTGCTTGTGCCTGGATGGGACTTTTAGGTAATGTCAAAATAGGCACATCGGTGGATTTCTTGTGGAATCTTCTGTTCCATCTTTGAACCAATCCCCTTTGATTTGCTTTTTATTTTTTAATCTATCATCTTCCTTTTTCCTGGCGCGGAAATCATCTAATACTAATAGTGTCGCAAGTGGCGTAAAAACTATAGAACCAAAAGGAAAAAAAAAACCCAACAACAAACAAAAACAACAATGTTATACTTCAGATTTTGAAAAAAAAAACTATGTGGACATAGTGAGTTAACATTGTATTTTCTATGTACACCCCAACTGCAGAGTCTATAAATATTAAAAGTACAGCGTTAGTCGAACCCCCCCCCCCCCCCCCCCCAAAAAAAAAAAATAAACTACGTGCAATTGTGTCATCAGTGACAGGGCGAATCTCTGCTAATTTTCCCGTGCATGATATTATGGTCAATGTTATTTATCTTAACTTTCATTATATATATATATATATATATATATATATATATGTGCGTGTGTGTGTGTGTGTGTGTGTGTGTGTGTGTGCCCCACCTTCATGTTAGCTCAAGGTACATGTTTGTTTATATTAATTAATAAAAATCAGTTAATTGATGTAAGATTCATAATTGTGGCATTCTGATCTGGCATTATGTCGGGACCAACCTGATGCGAAATTGGACGTTTAATGAGGCTATTATGTGGTCTTGTGCTATGACACTCGTTTTCGATCGGAAGGTCCTGGGTTCGAGCCTCGCCCGGCGCTTAGTTAGTCCATGGAAAAGTCTCTTTACCCACATTCTCTCGCCTTACTCAAGTGTAAAATGAGTACCGGGCCGTTAACAGCGTTGTCTCTTTCTGAAAAAAAAGTGTAATATCACATAACAAGCGCCATGTCTCGTTCTACATGATACGTATTGTTGTTGGTCAGTGACCCTTAGTAAAGCCCTTTGAGTACGTTTGGTGGATATTGCGCCATATAAAAGCTCAAGTTTTTGTTTTAATTTTCAAGTTACAATAAAATTGAACACTTAATTGTGAAGAGTAAACGCATTTTCTTAAAACAGTTAAAGCATGTTTTACAAGTCTGATCAGACGGTTTATCCCGACATAATAGCATTGATGATGTGGGTTGTATTTGATGTGTAAGCAATGTTCTCAGAATCACTCTTTTTATGACTTCCAATCTATTTTATTTGTGTTTGCATCAGTTGGATGGGTATATAGATATACTCGCCAGTACTATTCGTCAAGTTGTCTGATGTCCTTTTTATGTGTCGCATGCTTTTAAATAGAAAATTTATGTAACACATGTGTATTTTAATTAGGCGTGTTTAGTGTTATGGTTATGGCGACAACGAAGTCAACAACTCTGTGTATTGACATGGTAAGCTGTATAAAAGTAAAGTGCAATTTGGGTTTTCGATCTTTTTTTTTCGGTAATAAAAATAAAACTCACTATTTCATTTTTTCCGTTCTATTCAATAATTGTAAATCAATTTATATATTACGATGTTTCAAATCATACTATTAAAAACTTCTTCAATCAAATGTACGCATGTTTTATGAGTATTTTTTTAAAATGACAGTTTAAAGATTAATATCATATACAACGCCAGATCCTAGAATATTAATTATTATCTGAAACGCTTTAAAATATCTTTCATCAAAATGACTCGCAACGAAAGAGTATGTCCTAAGTCGAGACAAATAAAAACAGACATTTGTCTCACATTGAAGCCTTCGCAAACTCAAATAGATAGTCTGGGACTTGCTTAGTCAGGTTCAGATGAAATCCGATTTTTTCAAGTCCTTGACTCAAGTCAGAGATAGTCCGCGTTCATGAAAACGGCCCCTGGAGGAATTACCAAGCACCAGGAGAAGGAACACTCCAACACGGCGGGTCCCCAGGTGACGGATAGGGGGTAGCTGTGCAACAGCCCGGACCAAATCTTGGGAGGCCCTTTGGCAAGGCCGAGTCATCAGCCACCCTGTGCTTGGGCTACAACACGGACTGGAGAGACGAACTTCATCAGCCTTGGTTGGCAATCGTCAATCCGCCTTCGTCTACTGTCTTCTTCTATAAAGTCCATCAATCTGTTTATTTATCTCTATCTTCATGATATCTGCCTCTCCATTTATCCATCTTTGTTCCTATAGCTGCTGACTGGGTGGGGATCCTGACCTCCCATAGCGGGCAGGGAGGTACATACTGTCTCCTCTATCCCCTTATATCTGTTTTCCAACATGCTTTCTGTCTTTGTCTCGGAATGAGATTACTTGGTTTTGTCCTGGCACTGGCCGGAATCCTAGCTGGTGGGAGGGAAACAGTCAAATACATAGTTATTGTTTTGGGAGATGATATTTTTTTCCTTGTAAATCATCTCTCTGTTATGTATTATTATTTTTATTTTGAATGTATAATGTAAGCATTTGAGTGTGTTCCTCTTAGTGGGGGCCATGCTTGTGTCCAGATGAGACTTATTGGTGATCTCAAACTAAGAACATTGATGGTATGCTCTTGGAATCTACATCTGATCCCTATTTGTTCCCAGTTCCCCTTTGTCTTACTTTTTCTTGTATGCTTTAATTGTAATTCTAGAACTTTTTACTGTCCCATTTTCTTCCTTTTTACTGGCGCTGATATAACCTAAATGTGTTGCAAGCGCCGTAAAACCCTTAAAAACAAACAAACTATAGCTGCTGTTTTGTGGTTGTAGTTGTGATTGGAGAAGAAGAAAAAGAAGAAGAAGAAGTAGTAGTAGTAGTAGTAGTAGTAGTAGTAGTAGGTGGTGGTGGAGGTGGTGATAGTAGTAATAGTAGTAGTAGTCGTCGTGGTAATTGTAATAGCAGGAGTAGTAGTGGTAGGAGTAATAGTCGTAGTGTAGTAGTAACAGTAGTAGAGGTAGTAGTAGTAGTAGTAGTAGTAGTAGTAGTTGTAGTAGTAGTAGTAGTAGTGATGGTAGCGGTAGTAATAGTAGTAGTAGTAGTAGTGGTGGTGGTGGTTATAGTAGTAGTAGTAGTAGTAGTAGTAGTAGTAGTAGTAGTAGTAGTAGTAGCATCAGCAGCAGCAGTAACAACAAGATATGAAGTGAGTAGAAAAGTGCCAGAAGACAATAGAGAATAAAAATTTTTTTTCCGCGGCGGTGGTGGGGTTTGAACCTGCGACCTTATTGGTACGACAACTCCGCCTGGCAGGTGAGAGCGTGGCTCTACCGTGTGAGCTATCCACGAACACAAAAATATTCGTTTCAAACCCAAAGTCATTTCTAGATCCCTCTCTCACCCACTTCTTGAGATCGCCGATTCGTTCACCACCATCGCGAAGTAATTTTGACCAGCAGTTAAGCTTAATACTCTCCCGACGGATTATCACCTTGTCGTGGTGGGAGGGCTTGCGTATCTCGAACCTCGGACCTCTAATAAGAGAAAAAAGGAGAGAGATCAGACGAAGAGTAATCCACCGGCCCTCCAGGAATGGGGGTTGAGCGTAGGGTTAACAACCCACCTCATAAAAAGCAAACTGTTACAGAAACAGAAACCAGACATAAATCCACAACCGGCGGCAGCAGAGAAGCGGACCAGAATACTGGCTTCATGACGGTAGGAGGTCAAAGCCGAAAGGACGCCCCCGACCAGATTGCAGATCTGTTGTCACCAAAACGCAAGCTCAATGTCTCGTGCTGGAATGTTAGGACCCTATATCAAACAGGAAAACTGGCACAAGCCCAGCGCGAGATGTTGAACTACAAGATCGATTTGCTAGGCATATCAGAGGCAAGATGGACAGGAGCTGGGAAGCGCCAACTCTCAAATGGCGACCTGATCATTTGGTCAGGACGAAAGGATGACCAACACAGAGAAGGTGTTGCCCTCTTGATAGCCAGGCAAAACAACAAGTCACTATTGGAATGGAAACCGATAAGTGAAAGACTTTTATACACAAGACACAACTCAAAATACACCAAGCTATCAATCCTCACATGCTACGCACCTACAGAGGATTCAGATGAAGAAAACAAAGAATAATTTTACGATATTCTAAGAATGGCCGTTGAAAACATTCCAAGACATGATATGCTCATGATCATCGGAGACCTTAATGCTAGAGTTGGCAATACACAAACAAATCAGTCCGTTGGAAAGGAGGGCATAGGGTTAATGAACAACAATGGAAGCAGACTGGCAGAATTTTGTGAAGAACACAACTTCATTATTGGTGGAACTTTCTTCCCACACAAAAACATCCACAAATTGACATGGAAATCACCAGATGGGAAAACAGAAAGTCAGATAGACCATATAATTATAAACAGAAAATGGAAGAGCAGCCTAAACGATGTCAGAGTCAGACGATTGGCAGACATTGGAAGTGACCACCATCTTGTCACAGCCAAAATCTCTACTAAATTGATGAAAACAAAAATAGCAAAACAGAAGGAGAAACGTTTCAACACAGATAAATTGAAAATCCCAGATATCCAAAACAATTTCAATATCTCAGTCAGAAACAAATTCAGTGCAATACAAGATATTACAAACATGACAATCCAAGATTTCAACCACGTCATGCAGGAAAGTGCCACTGAACACTTAGGACACAATAAATCCAATACAGAGAATTGGATATCAGCAAGGTCATGGGAGCTCATTAACCAAAGAAAATCAATCAAACTAAATCTCCTGAACGCTAAATCCCCCCGACTGAAAGAAAGGCTATCCAGTGAATACTCATTGAAGGATAAAGAAGTGAAAAAATCCACAAGGAAAGACTAAAGAGATTTTGCAGAAAATTTAGCAACTGAAGCAGAAAATGCAGCTGTAAGACACGACACACAAACACTATAAAAATCACAAAAAAGCTCTCGGGAAACAGAAGTTATGGTCAAGAGAAACCATTAAAATCCCAAGATGGTAGTGTCATCACAGATGAAAAGGAGAAAATTGAAAGATGGAGAGAATATTTCGCAAACCTTCTGAACAGACCAGACCCATCTTCTTACACAGATATCCCAGAAGCAGAAAGGGACGTAGAGGTTAATCTTGGTCCAATCACTGAGCATGAGGTGCACGAGGCAATACAACAACAAAAAAATGGCAAGGCCCCAGGTATTGACAAAATCACTGCGGAAATGCTTAAAGCGAACTCGCAAGAAATGTCCAAAATTCTCAGTAAACTGTTCACCAACATTTGGGAAAAGGAAGAAATACCAGAGGATTGGCAGAAAGGCATCATCCATAAAATAGCCAAGAAAGGAGACCTAGGAAATTGTGCTAACTGGCGTGGAATCACACTCCTGTCCGTAACGAGCAAAATTTTTAATAGAATCCTTCTGAAAAGAATCTCACCTCACATTGAAAACATTCTTAGAAAAGAGCAGGCAGGGTTCAGAAAAGGGAAGTCATGTAGTGACCACATATTTACCCTGAGACAAATCCTGGAGCAAAGCATTGAATGGAACAGCCCCCTCTACACCATTTTTGTCGATTTTGAAAAAGCCTTTGACAGCTTACACAGAGAGTCCCTGTGGAAAATACTCCGCCATTATGGTATACCGATGAAGATAGTCAACCTAATCAAAGCAATGTACAGCAACTACCAATGCCAAGTGATCTGTGGTAACAATTTAACAGACAGCTTTAATGTAACAACTGGTGTAAAACAAGGCTGCATACTCTCCCCGCTTCTGTTTATCCTGGCTCTAGACTGGCTCATGAAAAATACAATTGATGGTAAGAAGAGAGGCATTCGCTGGACACTGACATCTTTTCTGGAAGATATAGACTACGCAGATGATATCGCGTTAGTTTCCAGTACACACAGAGACGCCTCAGAGAAACTAAACGTACTACACAAGAACGCCTCGAAAATTGGACTGAAAATAAATTTCGATAAGACTGTGTACATTAGGGTGAATCCAAAACATGACAGTGAAATTAGGATAGATGAACATATAATTGAAGAGGTAACAGAGTTCTCCTACCTCGGATCCAAAATAACAGACGACGGAAATGCAGAACACGATATCAAGCACAGAATTCAAAAGGCAAACCAGGCTTTCGGCATGCTGAAAAACTTTTGGAAATCAAAGCAAATAATGAGAAAGACAAAGCTGAAAATATACAAGAGCAATGTTTTAAGTGTACTGCTTTATGGAAGTGAAAGCTGGAAAATGACATCCTCCTTAATACAGAAACTAGAAGCCTTTCAGAACAAGTGTTTAAAAAGAATTTTTAATTTATTTTGGCCTACAAAAATAAGAACAGTGGATCTATTAAAGAAAGCTGACTGCACTAGCATTGATAGCCAAATAAAAAGAAGAAGATGGCGTTGGCTGGGTCATGTGGCCAGAATGGAAAAAGGGTCACTTCCCAAGACAGCCTTGTACTGGACAGCAGATGGGAAGAGAAAGCGGGGAAGACCCAAAGAAACCTGGCGAAGGACGATGGAGAAAGAATTAAAGGAAGCAGGCCTGTCCTGGAATACAGCCACCGCAAAAGCAGCCGATCGCAAAAAATGGAGATGTCTGGTGGATGCCCTATGTGCCTCAAGGCCCGAAGAGGATTAAGTAAGTAAGTAAGCTTAATAGCCAACATTCTCATCACAAACATATAACATAGAAACGATTGAGACATTGAGTATGCTCCGGTGTATGGGGTGAATTTTTAATTCAGAAAAGTGAGTGGAGCAGGCACTTATGTTGGTAACAACAAGATATGAAGTGAGTAGAAAAGTGCCAGAAGACAATAGAGAATAAAATTTTTTTTTCCGCGGCGGTGGTGGGGTTTGAACCTGCGACCTTATTGGTACGACAACTCCGCCTGGCAGGTGAGAGCGTGGCTCTACCGTGTGAGCTATCCACGAACACAAAAATATTCGTTTCAAACCCAAAGTCATTTCTAGATCCCTCTCTCACCCACTTCTTGAGATCGCCGATTCGTTCACCACCATCGCGAAGTAATTTTGACCAGCAGTTAAGCTTAATAGCCAACATTCTCATCACAAACATATAACATAGAAACGATTGAGACATTGAGTATGCTCCGGTGTATGGGGTGAATTTTTAATTCAGAAAAGTGAGTGGAGCAGGCACTTATGTTGGTAACAACAAGATATGAAGTGAGTAGAAAAGTGCCAGAAGACAATAGAGAATAAAAAATTTTTTCGCGGTGATCGTCTTATTCAATGGTGCCGTCAACATGATCTGACAATCACAAATACTTGGTCAACAAACCACAATAGAAGGAAGTGGACATGGAAAAGTCCTGGAGATGGAGTGAGAAACCAAATAGATTACATACTCATCAGCAAACGTTTCCGAAACTCGGTTTTGTATGCCAAATCTATGCCGGGGCTGACTGTAACAGCGATCATATACCTGTGCTATGCCCCATACGAGTTAAATTGAAAATCTGCAAAAGAGCAAAGGCTAAAGCTAAATACCAACTAGACATTCTCCGGGAGGAACAGAAGATACAAGAAAAATTTGAACTATCAGTAAGAAACAAGTTTGAAGTGCTTGGAGAACTAACAGATATAGAAGAGAAATATGAGCAGTTTAAAGACAGTGTTGCTGCATCATTAGAAGAAAATGTTCCAACCACACTTAAGTTGCAGAAGAAGAAATGGATTACTCCAGAGATATTAGAACTAATGAATGAGAGAAGAAAGGCCAAAAATCAGGAAGAAAAATACAAGACTCTGAACAGGCAGATAAAAGAAAATGCAACGAAGCTAAAGAAGACTGGATAAATGAACAATGTCACTATATAATGTCCTGCAAAGAAAAAAATGGCAAATTCTTCCATCAGAAAATCAAAGAAGTGACAAACAAAACTAAATCAGGTGCTAAAAGTGGATGCATCAAAGACAAGCGTGGAAACACCATCATGGACAAAGACTGCATTCTAAACAGATGGTCAGAATATATTGAAGAACTTTTTTTTGATAATCGAGGAGAAATGCCTATGATAAAAGAACTGGAAGGGCCTTCTATAATGAAAGATGAAGTTAGGAACGTCATGAAAAGCATGAAAAATGGAAAAGCTGCAGGACCTGATGCCATAACAATTGAAGCCTTGACTGGCCTGGGTGAATGGGGGATTGAATTCATCACAAACCTTCTAAATCAAGTGTATGACACAGGAAAAATGCCAACTGATATGAAACGATCCATTTTTATAGCACTACCAAAAAAGCCAGGGGCAGTTGATTGTGAACAACACAGAACTATTAGCCTAATGAGCCACCTCACAAAAATTCTTTTGAAGATAATTTTACTAAGAATAAGAAATAAAATACGACCTGAAATTGGGGAGATGCAATTTGGTTTTGTTGAGGACAAGGGTACCAGAAATGGAATATTCACATTATCAATGCTGATGGAAAGATGTATTGAAGTAAATAAAGATCTGTATATGTGTTTCATCGACTATTCAAAAGCCTTTGATAAAGTACAACACGAAAAACTATTCAAAATTCTATCATCCTTGGACATTGATGGTAAAGATTTAAGAATATTACGGAATTTGTACTGGGAACAAGAAGCAGCAATGCGTGTTGACAACGAACTAAGCAGTTTTACACCTATTAGAAGAGGAGTTAGGCAGGGGTGTGTTTTGTCTCCAGATTTATTCAACCTCTATAGTGAAATGATATTAAGAGATATCGAACATAAGAAGGGGGTGTGTATTGGAGGAAAGAATGTAACAAATCTGAGGTATGCAGATGATACGGTTCTACTGGCAGAATCTGAACATGAACTACAAGAATTACTGGATGTTGTAGTCAGGAGTAGTGAAAATATGGGACTGGAACTGAATATAGCTAAAACAGAATGTATGACGGTATCTAAAAATAATAACCCACCAGCCTGTGTAATAACAAGCAGAGGACAAACAATACAACAAGTTGAATGTTTCAAATATTTAGGCTTCAATGTAACATCCAATGGAAAATCAGATTGTGAAATAAAGAAAAGAATAGGTATGGCGAAGAATGCATTCAACCAGCTGCATACAATTATGAAAAACAGGAATATTAGCATGAAAACAAAAATCAAAGTCCTGGATTGCTATGTACTGTCTGTGCTGCTATATGGTTGTGAGAGCTGGACCATAAACAAGACCATGGTTAAAAGACTGGAGGCAGTGGAAATGTGGTTTTACAGAAGAATGATGAGGGTGTCATGGATGGAAAGGAAAAGAAATGAAGAAATTTTAGAAATGGCAAACAGAAAAAGATCACTGATAACAAAAATCATCAAACGCCAAATGGAATTTTTAGGACACATTATCCGCCACCCTGGTTTGGAAATACTCGCCTTGACTGGAAAGATGAATGGAAAAAGAATAAGAGGAAGACAAAGAATAACGTATTTGAAAGGGATAAGAACTTGGACAGATGAAGCTGAGAAAGGTGGCGCTGCTTTAATAGAATTGGCAAGAGATAGATCAGCTTGGCGGAAGATGACCTCCGACGTCTGCTTCAGATATGGAACTACATGAGATGAGATGAGGTGGGGTTTGAACCTGCGACCTTATTGGTACGACAACTCCGCCTGGCAGGTGAGAGCGTGGCTCTACCGTGTGAGCTATCCACGAACACAAAAATATTCGTTTCAAACCCAAAGTCATTTCTAGATCCCTCTCTCACCCACTTCTTGAGATCGCCGATTCGTTCACCACCATCGCGAAGTAATTTTGACCAGCAGTTAAGCTTAATAGCCAACATTCTCATCACAAACATATAACATAGAAACGATTGAGACATTGAGTATGCTCCGGTGTATGGGGTGAATTTTTAATTCAGAAAAGTGAGTGGAGCAGGCACTTATGTTGGTAACAACAAGATATGAAGTGAGTAGAAAAGTGCCAGAAGACAATAGAGAATAAAATTTTTTTCGCGGCGGTGGTGGGGTTTGAACCTGCGACCTTATTGGTACGACAACTCCGCCTGGCAGGTGAGAGCGTGGCTCTACCGTGTGAGCTATCCACGAACACAAAAATATTCGTTTCAAACCCAAAGTCATTTCTAGATCCCTCTCTCACCCACTTCTTGAGATCGCCGATTCGTTCACCACCATCGCGAAGTAATTTTGACCAGCAGTTAAGCTTAATAGCCAACATTCTCATCACAAACATATAACATAGAAACGAGAGAAAAAAAAACGGGGAAAATTTTTTTTTTTATTCTCTATTGTCTTCTGGCACTTTTCTACTCACTTCATATCTTGTTGTTACCAACATAAGTGCCTGCTCCACTCACTTTTCTGAATTAAAAAAGCAGCAGCAGTAGTAGTAATAGTAGTACAGTAGAACTCGGAAATAGCGAGTTCGACGGGTCCACTCCTGATTACTCGCTATTTCCGAGTTCTCGCTATTCCCGAGTTGCCAGGAAAGGTCACTCGGCCGTACCAAAATATGGAAAGACAGTGTGTGTGTGTGTGTGTGTGTGTGTGTGTGTGTGTGTGTGTGTGTGTGTGTGCCGCGCGTGCGTGCAAATGACTGTGTGTGGATAAAGTGGGGTGAGGGCGGGGTTGAACGGCCTTCGTCAACTACGTAATGATGGCCACAGGTTGAAGTTGATCCACCCCTTCCATTTCCATCAAGATTTCGTGTATGTGTGTGTGCGAGTGTTTGTATGCACTAGGCATGTTTGATGAGGTAAGCAAACGCATCACTCAATCACTGACCCATTGAAATGATGGTTCCACGCTCCCCTCTCTCGCTGACCGATGCTGCGAAGTGAGGCATGTTGACATGTTGGCTGCCAGTGCTTACCTCGCGCACAAACACACACACCCAACCCCACCCAAATTTGTTTCGCCTACTATGTACTCTCGACTAGGCAACAATGTAATATTACTCGTAACGGAAAATAAGAAAAGAAAAGAAGCTAGGCTAAAAATATTTAAATCGCCCTTGTCTGTTGTTTTGCTTTACTTCGTTCGAAGTCCTAGGCTGGGGCAGGAAATGCTCGTTATTTCCGAGTTGACCTCTTTTTCATACTCGCTACTTGCATGCTAATTTTATTGACCCAAATAAGAGAAAAAAAACGGGGATTTAGATTTTACTCGCTATTTCCGAGTACGTTACTTTCATGTTCTACTGTAGTAGTAGTAGTAGGGCGACGGCGAATGATGTCTTCTGTTCGTGTTCTTCATTATGGAGATTGGAGATGTGGGAACAGAAGGCAGGCCTTGTCTGGACGTCGGGTTGGATCGTTCACCATCAGCTGTTTCAGCATGATTGTATCAGGGCTGGCATCATCTTCAGGATCACTGTTGAGGCAACGTGACGATCCTCATTCAAGATAATATAAAAGCGAATCCAGGAAAATACGAATCGTGCGTTGCTAAAACTATGACTCCTTTTTTCATCTGAAAGACGAAAACCGAACAAAATGTCGGGTAAACAAAAAGCGACTAATTTGGAGAAATCTTTAGGGAAAGTAAAGCCAGAGGTAAAGTCTTTTAAATTTAAAGGAATTATACCTGCAATGTATACACGGACGAATAGTCTCATATTTTATCAATTAATTTATTTAACAAGATGAAACATTCAATTAAATGGTACAGCAATGATTATTAACATTACGCCTACTTTTTACTCTAATCGATTCTGAAAGAGTCTGAGGTCTATCTAGACTATCTAGAATCGTAGTGACTATTCTCACCCCCGGGATGAGAATAAAAAATCGATCGAGCTCTCACCCCCGGGATGAGAGTAGAGGTCCTCGCCACTTCTCGCTATTCTCACCCCTGTTAACCAACACATAGGGAGGGTAGGTAGCCTAGCCTAGCCGCCACCCCTTCTCGATTCTCATCCCGTAGTATTAGTATTACTATTACCTAACCAACAGCCAGATATAAATTGAGACAGGGGGGAGAAAGAAAGAGCGAGGGGGGGGGGGGGGAGACGAAATAGAATGGGGGGGAGAAAGAGAAGAAGAAAATACCAACAAATTAAAAAAAAGAAAGAGGGGAGATGGGGAGAGGGCGAGAAAGATATGAAATATTGAGTGGACAAGAGAAAGGAAATACAAACAATATAAAAGATGTAGAGAAATAAAGTTTGGGGTAGGGGGAGGGAGAGAGCGAGAAAATATAAACAAGTTAAAATACCTAACGTAGGGAGAAATTGAGACAGCTAAGTCAACATAAAATAATAATATGCCCATAAAAGGAAAAGTCCAATTCTTAGAAATTGGGCGAATCCAGTTCGCTTAAAGAGAGAGAGAGAGAGAGAGAGGTTTCTAACAATGATTCCCATATTTCAAGCCAGCCAGTCTACATTTTAAATGCACGACATATAAGTTCACCCTCCTTACGTCCAGTACCACGAGAGATTTGATGATCAGGTGAGAGTGGCGAGGAAGGGGGGGGGGGGGGTTGCTAAGCTGACCCTACACAGGGATGAGAATAGCAAGAAGGGACGGCGGCTAGGTGAGGCTACCCTCCCTACCTGTTGGTTAATAGGGATGAGAATAGCGAGAAGGGACGGGGGTTAGGCTAGGCTACCCTCCCTACCTGTTGGTTAATAGGGATGAGAGCGAGAAGGGACGGGGCACCCTCCCTACCTGTTGGTTAATAGGGATGAGAATAGCGAGAAGGGACGGCGGCTAGGCTACCCTCCCTACCTGTTGGTTAACAGGGATGAGAATAGCGAGAGGATGGGGGGGAGGGGGGGTGCTAAGTTGACCGTACACAGGGATGAGAATAGCGAGAAGGGGCGGGGCTGCATGTTCACCCTCCTTACGTCCAGTGCCACTAAAAGTAGTAACGAGAGAGATGATGATGATCAGATGAGAGTATTAAGGAAGGGGGGGGGGGGGGGGGGGGGGGGGGTACTAAGGTGACCCTACACAGGGATGAGAATAGCGAGAAGAGACGGCGGCTAGGCTAGGCTACCCTCCCTACCTGTTGGTTAACAGGGGTGAGAATAGCGAGAAGAGACGGCGGCTAGGCTAGGCTACCCTCCCTACCTGTTGGTAATAGGGGTGAGAATAGCGAGAAGGGGCAACTACCTCTATTCTCATCCCGGGGGTGAGAGCTCGATCGCTTTTCTATTCTCATCCCGGGGGTGAGAGCTCGATCGCTTTTCTATTCTCATCCCGGGGGTGAGAATAGAGGCAGCCATCTAGAATATACCAGAGAGATATCTTCATTTCCTTTTCTACACTTCGAGAACTTGGGTCTATTCCAAGGGAAGACTAGAATAACCTAGGCATTAGCCATAGTGTAGCGCCGCAAATTGGGTTAGGGCGAGGTAACTTGCTAAAGCCACACTCAAGAATGAGGGTGAATTGTCGAACTCTACCTTTTACGTTTGGGTATGATGAGTATGAGATGAGGCAAAGACTATACCGCTGAGCCAAGCTCCCCTAATTGCCAGGTTTTTATTGATTCCCGCCCTCACAACTACAAAACAATATTCATAAATGAAAATGGCAATGATGTAATTTATATGGGAACGAAGACAACCCCAAACTTCATGATAAATTGCCATGATTACACTTACGGACTTACATTCATTTTGAATGAATCTGACCAGTTACTGAACTGTGGTATGAATTTTGTAACGAAGGAAATGTACATTTATACGATCTAACACCTTTTGCCTCAGTCAGTGACAATGTTAAAAGCAGCGATACCCTTAATCCATTATGCATATCACTGTAATCAGCTTCACACTGATGGAAACTAAGATGGATGTACTTCATGGGTTGATAATTGCATTTGAAAAAGCAACATTATCCCGTATTTATATCTATATATGGATAACTTTCTTTGTCAGGCCTGTAAATCTTCCGTCTATTGCCGGATTTCGGATAGTACGATTTTGCTCTATAATTATAAGTGCTAATATTTATTTTTAAAAATTAATAGTAAAAATAAAATTCTTAACGTCAAAGAACAGAACCAATAAAAAATGAAATAAAAGACTTTTATTTCGTTCCTCGAAAAAATCAGTTATTCCGTTTCAAATGCCGACTTAAAAAACAAAACAAAAAACAACTTTTTATTTGTCGCATCTACAAAACAAAATGTCTATCAGTTAGCTATAATATTATCATGCCACCTACACACTCCGCTAGACGGGGATGTATTTACTGCCTGGTTACTGTTCTTTACTGTATTTTACGATCACCGGCTTCAGGCAGCCCTTACCGTTGGTTACTGTGCCACAGCCAGCAAGGGTCGCGAGCACATCTATGTCGCGAAGTTCGCGCGAGTCGTCGAACACACACCCAGTCAGTAAATAACGCACGCACAGAAGTGTGGCGAACCGTACCGGAAGGTTTCTCTCTATTTTGCTACCGACACACATGCATTTCTCCGGTTCTCATATCTTTTTCTCTATATTTTATTGGTTCCGTCCCGATGTGAGACGAAAA
The DNA here is from genome assembly GCF_034508935.2 of Berghia stephanieae. Lineage (NCBI taxonomy): Eukaryota > Metazoa > Mollusca > Gastropoda > Nudibranchia > Aeolidiidae > Berghia > Berghia stephanieae. The sequence continues at coordinate 123,838,815 of NC_088360.1, forward strand.
AAAAATAATACGAAATAATTATTTTTCTTCGAAATATATATTCTCCGAAAGGTCCACATGACCGCACCACCTCCTCCTCTTCTTCTTCTTCTTCTTCTTCTTCTTCTTCTTCTTCTTCTTCTTCTTCTTCTTCTTCTTCTTCTTCTTCTTCTTCTTCTTCTTCTTCTTCTTCTTCTTCTTCTTCTTCTTCTTCTTCTTCTTCTTCTTCTTCTTTTATAAGAATTAATCCAATTACAGTGCACTCTGGATACGTCGAAAGAATCAGCGTAAACATTTAACACAAACAAACAGGAGCTAACTCAGACCAGGGCCCTCAAATAATTGGGATTTTTTTTTTTTGGTACCATAAAATAAGGACCTCATTACAAATAAGTAGGGGAAAGTGACATGATTTGACTAGTCAATTGACGTGTCATATCTGTGTTGTGTTTATTAATTAATCCATATTTTTCTTCTGTTGTGTTTATTTTTGCGTGTTCAAAAAGTTCCGACAATTTTTTCACCAACCATTTACAGGCCTGCTTTGTTATTTCAGGTTGATATTGCAACTTTTGCTTTACTTTTCTCTGAGATTGTGCAATACTCCCAAAACCGGATACAAACTGTCCCTGAATTGCAATCAAAGTAAGAACGGTATTTTATTTTAGTTTGTATGTTTTTAAATTGCCTCAGCAAATAATACTGTGTCAAAGTTTAAAAAGATATAATTTGTTATTATGTTTTGCACTTTCATTTTGCTCAGTAAAACATCGCTTCTTAGATGACTAGAAGCACGGCAGATAGTAAGGGTGATGAAAGTAAAATGTAAAAATGGGGTGATGTGGAGGTCAGGCCCATTGGCATTAGTGTAAATGTTGACGTTGCTGTCAAAGCACTATGTACCTATTGCAATGATGTGATTAGCTATGGGAGCTGGAAAAAGAAAAATTTGCTTTGATAATATTCGGTTAAAAAAACTGAAACAGCTTAAAAGCCTACATTTAGAAAGAGACCAAAAGCAAACTATAGTGTTGTTTCAACAAGTTTAGAGGTCACCCTCTTACTTGCCCTGTTATTCAACAATGATCCGAGTGAGTTTAATATTTGAGTGAAAAATTTCCTCGCTTTTGACATTTTGTCAGCATCATCATCAATTTAAATTTCAGCATGCAGTTTGAAATTAATTGATCTAGAATTCCAAAATTGTTAACTAGTCAAAAAAATATAATATAATGTTAACAAAATGTTATTATTTTATTTCCTTTATCTCATTCAGATTATCTGACCTTGGCCAGCATGTCGGCTCTCATATGCTGGATGTTTTGTTTCTCAGAGAGAAAGGATTCAAGAGAGAAGTTAAATTGCTAAATATGTTAATATTTATCAAGAATAATTTTTGGAAGGTGAATATTTGTAAATTTAGGTTGAAATTCATGTTACCTTAATGTAAACAATTGTACCTAGGAATACTTCCCTAAAGTAGTATTCTGCTTCTTTACTTGGAAAATTAATTGGCACAAAGATAGATATATGGCAATTACCATGAAGACAGTGAAAAAATTGCTAAATTAAAAAGATCAATAGATGAATAAGATAATGTTTTGAAATGCATTTTTTTTTCATTTGTCTTTGATAGCAAAGTCTTGGAAATCCAATATGAGCTAATCCCAAAGCCACCATTTTACGTTTTATATGTCAATTTTTTCATTTTTGGAAGTGATTGGCATGCCATTGATTCACCTGAACTCACATTTAACTACACTACTCGCTAGATTCTAGCATTCCGAATTCCAGCACACTCCGCTATAGCTCTGCAATACGACATGGTGGAGCTGGGTGACTGAATGTATTGGTTACCTCCCATGAGCATCAGATTTTAGCACGCTCAGATTCTAACACACTTTTTGGCTTTCCTAAGGGTGTGTTAGAATCCAGCGAGTACTCTATAACACCTTTGAAAATGAACTTTAACATCCTTAGTTTATATGGTTTTTTATTTTTCAAGTGCAAGGCTTATTCTTTTACTTAATGGCTTAAGGGAGGCAATTCCTTACCTGCCTACTTTTACGGATCATCCGTAATTGTTACGGAAATTAGGTAACAATTTCAGGCATACGGAAATGGAAAAAATATTACGGATTTTGATTTCACAGAAATTTGGTCGTAGTGTTGGAGAAGAAAAAAAACAATTATTTTCTTTTCTTTTAAGTTCCCGCAGTTATCCAAGAAAGAAAAGAAAAAAGTTCCCTTAAACTTAAAGTTATAAAGGCTACTGCTCAGTTCTCGCCCATGATAGCTTAGTCGATTGCCAGCTAGTAATGGTGGAGGTCGACAACATTTATTTTACGTATAGAAGGTTGTAGATACGCAGTATTTTTAATTTTTGTTGTTGTTGTTGTTAATTGGTGGAGTATTACTAAAATTGTACCATTTATTACTGATGAATTTTGTGTTGGCTACTGATTTTGAAATGTTCAAGTAGACAGGTATGCAATTCATTTGTAATATACAAATGTAGTACGCCTCAATGAGTAGAATGCCCTATGCATTCACTATGCTTTTAACTGAATATGATTTGTCTAAAATCATAATAGACTTGCCTTGAATACTTGGTTTTTACAGTATTTAATGCTGTGCTTTAAAGATGGATAATCTCGATTCTGGCATATATTTGTTTACTTGAATGATTTTAATTCGTTTCTCCATAGATTGTTTTTGGTAAAGAAGCTGACAAGCTTGAGCAAGCAAATGAAGATGACAGAACATGTATCCTTGTGATAAGTTGTGGTTTTATTGGATATTTCATAATAATGTCTTTTTAGTTTATTTTAAAAGACAGATAAATTTAATGATACTTATCAGTCCAACTTTGATTTTTCGTTTCATTTTTAAAAAACTGATACACTCCAACTAGACCAAAATCTGCAAAAGACAGATGTTTATTATATACTCTAAGAGCTTGCAGGACACAGAAGTCAAGAACACGATAATTTATCAGCTCTACCTCTATCTCCCTTTTTAAATATTGATGTTATATTTGCATGTTCCCAGTCTTTTGTTAGGCAGAGGAAAGTGTGAACTGAGGCTAATTCTTGTGCAAAGGTCTTAATTCATTTAGCAGTGATCCTGTCAAATCGAGAGGCTTCTTTCTCATTGAGATCCTGCATCAGCTTTAGAATTCTTTTCTCAGAGCCAATTGTTTTGATTAAAATGTTGTTTTGTTTTTCTCTGGTTATTGAGTGGATATACCGTGTTCATTGCTCAGGGAGTCATCACGTTCCCTGTTCTTGTGCTCCTAATTTGAGACTATAATCATTGATCATATTATCCAGATATTTTGAATGGACTTGTCTGTGTTGTTTTTGGGCAACTTTTTTTAATGTTGGTGCCTTTCATATTTGCATTTTGTGATTTTATTTCAACAGAGCATGTCTCTTATACTTTGGAATTGTGTTATAGTAACTTTGTGATATTGTATGCTTCATAGAAAATTCAATACTAGCATGATCAAGAACTTTTCCTTTTACTTCATTGATATTCTTTGAAAAAAAAAGACTGAGCTAAAAATCAATTTATCTGACATTAAATCTTGAATCTTATGCAGTTTTTTATAAGGTTTTGTCAATTTTATGTCTTTAAAAACATATTTGTTTTCGTGAAATGTGAATCTTAGCACAAGCTTGATCCTTGACCTCATCACAAGATTACATAATTGAGAAAGAGCCTCTTGTAAATAGATTCATATCTGTACCAAAAGATAAAGGTATGCAATTAATGTGACATTAGATGTTTTGATGCAATATGCAGCTGTATTTTTACGGTTAGATGGGTAGTGAATCACTTTAAAATGAGAGATGGGTAGTGAATCTCTTTAAAAGGGGGGATCCTTTCAAAGCTATTGATCTGTTGTGAAATATGCATTATTTATTAAGGCTTTTTCATGGTTTTATTCCATTGATGATTAATTGGAAGTAAATTATTGTAAATTCTAATACCAGACAGCACAGAAAATAATACAGGAAAAGATTTCCCCCAAAATTCAACCTTGGAAAGAAATGAGTTTAGTTACTTTATGAGGTATTGTTGAGATTCTTTAAAAGATTATCTTTTGCTTAATAGTCCATTGGATCTTGTTTGAATGTTTCATCTTGCATGTGAATATGGAGCATATGGTGAGGAAAGGGAAAGGCTGTATCAAGAAAAAATTACTTGAACACATAAACTAAAATGACAATTAAGTTTATAGAACCGATAGAAGGTGGGAATTTTGAAAGGGTTTGATAAGGAAAAGAAATAATTAACATTTTACTCTTGATATTCACAGGAAGTGTAAACTGTGCAGCATTCACTGCTGGAATGGTCGAGGCTGTACTGAACGGTGCTAATTTTGTAAGTTTTATAACTTTAATTATTTAGAATAAAACCCCTGTTTGCGGTGCATGTGTTCGAAGGCTGTAATGGAAATCAAATTCATATGTATTTTAAATATATTTGATACCAGCAAAATAATCTGAGTTAGCGCTCTTTCACATCATCTTTAGAGTGAAAAATATTTGGAGTTGCTTTGGTCTAGAATTATTGTGCATAATTAATTAGCAACTTAGTGTGTAGCAATTCATAATGCATTTTTCAATTAAGGAAATTTGTTTATTCATGATAGGATTTATCCTATGAATCAAGGCCTCTTACCCTTATAAAACTTTTTTTCTAAAAACCATCAGCTTGACATAGACATGGTTAAATTTTGTCTTCATATATAATGGTGTGCACCAATACAATTTATAAATTACTCGGTAAATAATTTAAATTCACTATGCTAACAAAGGTTGAAGATTGAAATGTCTAACAACAACAATAATTTAGTTTGTTATCATGTTTTTATAATTACATTTGATAATATATCTGATACTTATCCCATGCAAGTAATTTGTTGGTCATTTTTATGTAATTTCTTAATTCTTATTTTATTTTTTGGTAGTAACATTACTGTTAGGTTTTATGCCGTTTTTGTGTCTTTTAATATGTAAAGTGAAAGTATTATTTTAAATGTTTATTACAGCCAGCCAAGGTAACAGTCCACTGGCACAAGGGAACAACATATGTCATAAAGTTTGATGAAGCAGTGATAGCCAGGGACAAAATGATTGATGCAAGATGAGTTGTCTGTGTGTTTGTAATGAAATTGTGAATGAAGTATGGAGACCAAGGACAGATCATTCAAGATTAGAACTGAATATTTTCTGGATTTTAAATGATGTGTGTGGAGTTAATTGGAAATTTTTCCAATATGAATTATGTATAAGTGTTATGAAACAAAATTCTCCTTTATATTATTAAGGAGCACAATCGAAAATTACTGTCTTATCCAAGCTAGCAATGTTAATCTGATAACTCACCTATACCTTTGTTAAACAAAACAAACAAGAAATTTGAAGAAATCATTTTGGCCTCTCACAGAAATTAAATGAGCTGCATTGTTTTACAAGGATGATTCGATTTTAATGTAACTTGCATTTGCATCATATCTTTCATTTTTTAACAAAATGCTATTAACAGCAGTATTGGTGAGGCTTTATTTAACAATAAATCACATTGCTGTAACTTTCTTTTCTTGGAAAATGGTTTGGCTGTATGTTTAATAAGTTAAGTAATGAGAGAAAGATTTATTATTCCTGCATTTTTTGATAACCCCGAGACCCTGAAGAGAGACAATAAAAAGAGATATTTCATCTTGTATGTCATCACAGTTTCATAAAAAGGACAACACATACAGGCCTGTTAATCTTCCGTCTATTGTCGGATTTCTGACAGTACAATTTTGCTCTATAAGTGCTAAAAAAAAATAAAATAAAAGATGATAGTAAAAATAACATTCGTAACGCCAAATAACAGAACCAACAAAAAAGAAAATAAAAGACTTTTATTTCGTTCCTCGAAAAAATTAGATTTTATTCCGTTTCAAATGCCGACTTAAAAAAACAAAACAAAAAACCTTTTTATTTGTCGCACTAAAGACAAAACATGCCGTCTATCAGTCAGCTATCATATTATCATGCCACCTACACGCTGCGCTAGACGTTTATGTATTCACTGCTTGGCTACTATGCCACAGCCAGCGAGAGAGAGGTCGCGAAGTTCGCGCAAGTTGTCTTCACACACACACACACACCTAGTCAGTAAATAACGCACACACCGAAGTGTGTCGAACCGGACTGGAAGGTTTCTCTCTATTTTGCTACCGACACACATGCATATCTCCGGTTCTTATTTCTCAGTCTCTATATTTCTTTGGTTCCGTCCCGATGTGAGATGGAAAAAAAAATAATGCGAAATAATTATTTTTCTTCGAAATATAAATTCTTCTCCGAAAGCTCTCACACCACCGCACCACCTCCTCTTCTTCCTCTTCGTTGTCTTCATCTTCTTCTTCATCATCTTCTTCTTCTTCTTCTTCTTCTTCTTCTTCTTCTTCTTCTTCTTCTTCTTCTTCTTCTTCTTCTTCTTCTTCTTCTTCTTCTTCTTCTTCCTCTTCTTCTTCTTCTATAAGAATTAATCCAAATAAACGAAAGAATCAGCGTAAACATTTAACACAAACAGGAGCGAAGATACGCAGCTTCCTGTGTCGAGCACTAGACGTCTAGATACACATCCTTCAAAAGGGTAGGAATTGTTCTCTTCCTTTCATTTTACAACTAACTCAGACCTGGGACCTCAAATAATTGGGATTTTTTTTTTTTTGATACCACAAAATAAGGACCTCGTTATAAATAAGTAGGGGAAAGTGACATGATATGACTAGTCAATTGACGTGTCATATCTGTGTTGTGTCCATATTTTTGTCCTGTTGTGTCTATTTTCGCGTGTTCAAAATGTTCCGACAATTTTTTCAGCAACCACTTACAGGCCTGAACACATATAGTTACATCTTCTCATAATATCAAAGTTAATTATTTTTAGAATTAAGATTAAAACCTCCAAAACATTCAAGACCACCCCAAATCTTCAAGTCATATCTGAATATTCCGGTCTGAGAATATTTAGCGTGTAATGAATAATTGTATGGCAATTGATTGTTTACATCATTTTCTTCTCACCTCATTTTATTTAAATGTATTTATTTTGTATATATTGATTGTTGTTCATAATGAGGTTATTGATTTTTTGATAGTTGAATGTATTTGAGTGATTGTAAAAGTTGCTGGCAATGTATGGACGTAAATTATTACAAAAATCTTTTTGCATCATCTCATTATGAATAAAAAAATACTTTTATTTGTCCGGATTATGGAATTTTTACACATTGTTCCACCTCCAATTTCATGTTATTATTTAGTGTGTTTACTGCACTCAAATAATCATTATGATCATCTATTCTAATAAATGCTCATACGTAAGGAAATTCTTAAATTATACAAATTTCTTGGCCTATTTTTTTCATCAGATCATCCTTTCCTTTAAGGATGGGCATTAATTGATATTGGGTAGTATTGCTGCAACTATTAATGGAGTAATCCAGTATCAACCAATAATCAGGTCCAACATTACACCATCAATATATTGCACACAGTCATATTATGTGACACATTTTCATATTCGAAGTTGTGACAGCAAAGTTTTCACCTCAAACTTGTCACCACTAAAGGATCTTTTCTTGCAATTTCTAAATTCTAAAAAAATCTGAAAATTGCCTGTAAATGCCAGGTGATGAATAAAAAAAATGTAACCAAAAATCAGATTTTTAAAAAGTTTTTGACGAAATGTGCGGTGAAGAGCGAAATAACGCTGTGGAAGGCAAAATTATGTCACTGCATATATGCTGATGCAGTGGCATTTGCATTTCCTGGAGAAAAGATTATGTTAACATCATCTTTGTGGTCACTGGCATTGTCTAGGCCAACTAGATCTAAGCTTTCCTCAGGTTCAGTGCATGCAAATCGCTCTCACCTCGTCATAGTAAGTGTTGTCCAGTGTGAGAAAATCATATGGAGCAATGTAGTGAATTCTAGCACTAATATTACTTATTTCTGACTTACTTGGCAGTCTAAGACTTCGCGGGTGGTTGGATGGGAGCATCACCCTTGAATCATATACCTATGATGTTCGCATGGGTGTACGATCCGATAGTGATGTCGTTTCTTCTTCTCTTTACTAGCCTATCCTGCTTCTTTGGTTTGTGATTGTATTTTTGACAGGGGATATTTTTTTTTCTGTAAATCTTCTGCCTGTTTGTTCTTGGTTATTTATAATTTAGCTTATGATATCTTTAGGTTATGATTTTGATTTACATTTGTACTATTTTTGTTAGATTGCTTGTTTTTTTGTTTCAGCGGTCTCTCATATAACCTCAATTGTGTTGGAAGAGACCTAAAGCAACAAACAAAAAAAACAAAAAAAAAGTCTAAGACTTCAGCCTGTTTTACATTGGTTCCGCTTGAATTCTCCAATTTTTTTCTTTGCTGCCAGCTTCATTCTGTTGTATTGATCTTTAACATGTTTTATGCTTCAACCATAAGAGTACAATGCATTCAGTTTTACTTGTATGCCTGACCACGCATCATTACGATTTTTCACTACCTGTGGCATTCCATCTCTCTTTTCGATTATGTCCTTTTTCTTCTCAATGAAAACCAGAAGACTTTGTTTCTCTTCATTGCTCCAGTTAGAACAACGATTTTGGCTTTGAGCATTCATGTTTCAAGTTGGAAGTGTTTATTGTATTCTTACACTGCTCATGCGCAATTGAATGGGGGTACAAAGGTAAATAATATTTATTGTTCATTGATCAGCAAGATTCTAAACACTGTTCCAGAGCTGAGACCTAACAACACTTTGTGAATATGAAGTAGAAATATACTAAAGCATCTGGGTAGGGTCTTTGACCTCCCATGGTGGGCAGAAGGTCACGCTGGGTCTTCTATCCCCTTATCTCTGTTTTCCGAGTTGCTTTCTTTCTTTGTCTTGGAGTGGATTACTTAGTTTTGTCTCAGCCCTGGCTGGAGTCTTTGACTGGGAGGGAAATAGTCAAATGTATAGTTATAGTTTTGGGAGATGATATTTTTTTCCTTGTAAATCATCTCTCTGTTATGTATTGTTATGTATCCTGTAAACATTTGAGTGTTTTCATCTTAGTGGGATCCTGTGTTGGGTGAGAATTTTAGGTGATATCAAACAAAGTACATTGGTGGTATGCTCTTGGAATCTACATCTGTTCCCTTTTTAAACCAATTCCAGTTTGTCTTGCTTTTTCTTGGGTTCTTTGATTATAAATCTAGAACATTTTGACAATTCCATTTTCTTCTTTTTACTGGTGTTGATATGACAAGAATGTGTTGCAAACGCCGTAAAACCCTTAAAAACAACATAAAAAAACAAACATACTAAAGCCTGTTTCTAATTAGCAAGTTGCTAGCCCTAGCAGAGTGCTAAGGTAGCGAAAGGAATTTCCGACTTGTAGGTACATTTTACACTCTGTGAAACTTAACTTGATAAACCAGGAATAAACATAATGGTTAAATGATAAGAAGAAACCTGGACACTGTCTGTGTTAAAATCAAAGAGTCATGAAGTCAACTAGTTTACTTTATTTCGTCATGTACATCTTAATGAGTGGGGCAACATGATTAGCAACCAAATGCTTAGCTTTTTATTTTTGCGAGATGAAGTCCATAAAATGTACAAATGTTCTTTATTTTCAAAAGACAGAGAAACAAAAATTCCTGCCAACAATTCTTTATGTTGTGCTGGTCCTAATCGAGGATTACAGAAAACGCGTCCACATTTAATCATCTGAGCCCCAACATAAATATGCCATGGGCTGAGGTATCCACCTGGCAACCTGGTGTCAAACCCAGCTTCAAATATTTGTTCAACATTGTTTAGACTGATACCAGACAGAATATGATTGGGTAATTATGTAGGGAATTATGTAATCGTCATCAAGGTGAAAGAAAACATGGGTCAAAAAATAAATGTTTGTTAAAAGCAAGCAAATGTTTGTTAGAAACCTCAAGTATAATGCCACAGCGAATCTCCTTATGATACTTTTCAGGACCAAATACTTAAGTACATAGTGACCTAGCTACAGAGTTCCCATTATCGTTTAGTTATATTGGATAGGTGACCAAACGCGCGTTCGGGGGAGCTGTTCTCAGTGCTTCAAAGTCTACATTTGTTGTACTAAGTACTGGGTTTATCACCAGTTGGTCAAACTTAAGTCTCTGACACAGTCTCCCATTCCTTGAATGTACATTTAAAGGCAGGGTAAAATTTCGAGAAAATGTTTTTTTTTTCCCCAGTACTGTTGTGGATATTACAGCTTTCAAACAACTGTCTTCTTCCTCGAACAGGCTTCTTTACATAACTGACACGTTCATTGTCGTTAAAAATAGAATCAACAAGAGTATTTGTCATGAACTTCATCTTCAGCATTATAAGTATTGGTCAAAACTGAATCATAACCAGAGCAATCTTTTTCTTTGTCACTAATCCTTGAATTTAGGAGCACAATCTGATGTTCAGTTTTTATTCATGCCCAACACTCAATGGGAGCAAAAACAAGACAGTTGTCTTATTGCCCAATGGGAGCAAAAACAAGACAGTTGTCTTATTGCCAACATTCCCGCAAAGTAAAATTTCAAAAAATAATTTTTAAAAATACCCTTGGCTTGAGGGATTTCAGCATTTGTGACTTAACCTTTTGTTTTTTTCTTTCTAAATGGTATTTTGTACAGTAATGAGAACAATCATCATAAACAAGACTAGAATCACTTGATAACAATTTACATATTTCTTCAGCGTTTGTAAGTGTAGTTGTTCCACTGGCAACAGACTGAAAAATATATATGATTTTACTCCACCACCTATTGAATCGTACTCACTTTTGCCGTGATGCTTCCCAGTTCAATATTTCTCAGCCAATTTACTAAAATAGAACACTTGTAGCCTGTAATTGTACTGAAAGACACAATTGTCTGAAAACAGCCAGGTATTCATTGTACACCTGAGTGCGGTGAGAGAATATGACTAAAGAGCCTTCCCCAAAGACTCATCTATGCACCACTCAGTGCGGGACTCGAATCCAGGACCATCCGATACAAAGGCGAGTGTCATACCACAAGACTACATAGACTTACTTACTTAGGCCCTTCACTCTGGCTGGAGCATAGGCCGTCGACGGATCCCCTCTATCTTGTCCGGCTTTGTGCCAACTTCTCATAGCCGCACAATATTCCGCAAGAAAATTCTTTTTTTTTTTTAATCTCCGTAACTAAGTTTGTAGGGAAATGCAGAGTGTGCTCTATTGGTAGAGATACCGACTTTGGGTGTCCTCGAGTTGGGCACTTTTGGGGGGATTGTTTTTGGGGCATATTTCACTCACTGTTCCTCCATAGAGGACTGTGACTGGATTGTTGCAGACAATAACCCTAAATTTAAAGTCCTGACTGTGTAGCCTACCGTCTTCCGTTCCCCGAGCTTTGATATGACCAATAATTAATGTCGCAAGCACTGCTTAACTTTTAAAAACGTTCATGTCAAGTTTATTATGTATAAAAAATATGGTGGGGGGGGGGGGGGTGGCGCTCTGTGGCCTTGTAGTACGATACTCGGATTGCAGTCTGTAGATTGAAGTTTCGAATGACCTAAAGCGCTAAAAAGTTGAGTCAGTGGAAAAAAAGCTATTTACTTTCATTTTCTCGCTGTACTCGGGTGTAAAATGAATATATGAAAGTCAACGTTTTCTCTGACGATAAAAATTTAAAAAAGCAAAGGATTCGCGCCAAGAAGGACAGTCTATTTTGTTGACAGAATCATGCTACTCACTTTCCTCTAGATAAAGGAAAGCGAGTCCCGTAGCGCGTTGGGGATTTTGTTGGGCGGTGCCTTGTGTCAACGGCATGACTTGGAAAGAGTGACCAATTCCTCATCGCATTTACTTTGCCCAGATCTAATGAGACACAACTAATTACGACTCATCAGAAGATTAACAGCTCGGCGTAATCCGAAGCCTTCGTGAACTCCTAACCGGAACCGGACACTTTCTCCAAAGACACCACAATACTCGGAGACAACCAACAAAAGAAAGTGAATAGTAAATTGTATTAAATAGATCAACCAATGGGATCGTTTCAGGATTCACAAAAGGTCAGAAAATCGAGAAACGGTCGAGAATTTGACAGTTTTCTTCATGGGTCGACAAAAAGGTAAAAAATTCAATCGTTTGGGTACATGGTTCTGTAAATGGTCGAGACTTTGTTCAGGTTTATTTCAACACTACCACCACTACATCATCATCACTACCACCATTACTGCACCCATCACCATCACAACAACATCCCTATTATCACTAATGGAGCCACCACCACAACATCATCACTACTGCAACAACCACCACCACGTCATCATCACTACCACCACTACTGCACCCATCATCACTACTGCAACCACCAACACATCATAAAATCACTACCACCACATCATCATCATCATCACTACCACCACTACTGCAAGAACCACCACCACATCACCATCACTCCCACCATTACTGCAACCACCACCATCACATTATTATCTCTACCACTACTAAAACTCCTCCACTACATCATCATCACTACCACCACTACTACTACCTCCACCACCACCACATCATCACTAGACCACTACTGCAACAACCACCACCACCACCACCACCAAGTCATCATCACTAACAGCACTACTTCAACCACTGCTACCGCCACTACATCATCATCACTACCCCCATTACTGAAACCACCACTGCAACTGCAACCATCACAACCACTACCACATCATGATCACTACCACCACATTATCATCATCACTACTGCAACCACCACCACATCATCATTACTACCATCACTACTGCAACCAACACCACACCACATTATCATCATCATCATCACTACCAATACTACTGCAACAACCACCACATCACTATCAATACCACCATTACAGCAATCACCACCACATCATCATTATCTCTACCACCACTATTACAACTACAACTCCTCCACCACATCGTCATCACTGCCACCGTGACTGTATCCACCACCACATCATCACTACTAATGCAACCGCCACCGCAACACAATTACCATTTACCACCACCACAGCATCATCACTACGGCCGTAGAGGTCGGGCAACCACAACCACGACCACCACATCATCATCACTACCACTGCTATTGCAAACATCAGCACCACCACATCGTCATCACTACCACCACTACTACAACCACCACCACAAAAAATATTGAGCTTTTATATAGCGCAATATCCTCTAAATGTGCTCAAAGCGCGTTACAATTACAAGGGGTCACTGGCCAACAGCAACACTTAACACGTAGGACGAGACATGACGACTGTTAGGCGATATTACAATGTTTTCGGACGGAGACAACGCTGTTGACGGCCAGGTACTCATTTACACCCGAGTACGGTGAGAGAATGTGAGTAAAGAGCCATTTCCAAGGACTCAAATATGCGCCGAGCGAGGCTCGAACCCAGGACCTTCCGATCCGAAAGCGAGTGTCATACCACAAGACCACACAGCCACACCACCACCACATTATCATCATTATCATCACTAACACCACTACTACAACCACCACCACTACATCATCATCATCATCATCAACAACATTATTAACACAACTGCAACCGCCACCACCACCACACTATCATCATTACTGCCACCACTACTGAAACAACCGCCACATCCCCATCATCATCATCATCATCACTAACACCACTACTGCAACCACCACCCTATTATCATCATTACCACCACTGCTGCAACCTACACCACCACTACACCCCATCATCACATCCATACCACCACCACAGCAACCCCCACCACATCACCACCACTACAACAACCCCCCACCACCACATCATCATAAATTTCTCCTCACCACATCAGCTATGCACCTTTCTATTTATAATATATGTATCTGAAATCATTAAAAAAATTTAAGTCTTTCCTTTTTTTCGTGGAGTTCACTGGTCATAATTTGGGTCTTGAAAAGGTCTGGAATTTTATTTTTTGGATGTTTACTAACAACTCACTTTTCAACGTCGCCTTGTATTGTGACGTAATTTTGAGCGAAGTGGCAGGTTCTAAACTTTTGAAGGTTAACACAGCCCCGTATCTAAAGGTTAGGAAGCGTCCATGATGCCACTTATACACACAAATCATTTTGTTTCCGACAGAAAAGTCCATCTAAGGCCTGGCTAAAA
>NC_088360.1:123865546-123878046 GCF_034508935.2 Berghia stephanieae
CTTATATCTAATGGACGTGGTCCAAACATTTGGAGCGGCAAGTTGCTAAAGGGGTTCTGAAATTGAGTTGTAGTGCAATACTTTATGACATTTATTTAGCTCTGATTGTTTGTTTCGTAGCAATGCTTTACAAATACGCATTTATTAAAAAGAACATGTTTTAAAGATGAACAGTAAATACGAATTCCGTTTTCGAATGATAACGGGAATCTAATTCAACACAATACGACAAGGATCAATATTTTTGTTTAATTTCCATGTAACTCTTCCCGAAGGCCCTGTTGTGATTACATTCAAATTAGGCCTAACAGCTAATCCTTACCTCCTAAATGTTTTCAATACTCAGAAAGTTTGTTTATTATCTTTCAATGTTTACATCATTCTCTCTGTTTCCAGCTTAAATGTTGTGGTGTACGCGGGGGATTGACAAGCAGTAAAAGTTGGTTCTTATGGCAGTCAAGTCAGTGGTATACAACTGAAGGAAAAGCAGGTAGGAAACTGATGTGCACATATATACAGGTCTGACACCCGAACCCCGTTATGGGCCTAGTTGTTATGGACAATATTTTGCGTCATTTTTTGAGATTTTCATAACAATAATGAGCCCATAAGGATTGGGTTGTCCGACTTGAAAATAAGTGAACGTCGTAGGAGATCCAAACAATCACCATTATGTCGGATGAAAAGAAAACTTCGTTTTCATTTTAGTGTATCGATAGATCAGAATAACACCAAAAACTGCCATAAAACTTTCAGACTATTTGATGAATATGGATCATCTCAATCTATTGATATGTGAATTAAACATTTTCTATGCACAGTTGTCAATAAAAGTGTTTTGTCATTGTGTGGTAGCTTAGCCTGATTTCGTTCATGGAGGTTATTGACTGTGTTTTGTTTCTTCATGTTAGTAGATTATAGAAGACAATATATGTGACTTATCGTCACAAAAAAGGTATTATATCGAATTGATCAAGGTGTCAAAAATTAAAATTAAATTAAATTGTCGGGTAATGAAAAATTCTACTTTTTGATTTTACTTTTAACTTTTAAGATACTAGAATCTACAATAAATGCACGAATGAAACTCTTGTCTCATTTTGTTACTATATTATTTCATATTTCTAGCATGTAAATCACCCCAGCATAATACCGTTTTATTAGGTGGGTCACATATAGTTATAGCTCAATACCATGATGTCACCATGACCAATGCGCTTCACAATATCTCATTTATATCCATAGCAGGTTTTAAAATTCCATTCAAAGAGTGCAAGTCAATTAACTAGAAAGACTTGGAAGGAGAACTTTATTGTACAGACACTTAAAAATATTAACAATTTTCTGTTACCAGGCATTTATTCAAACCTGAGTCAAAAGAGGCGATGTGTGTACATATTATTCTGTAGTAGTAGTTCTTCAGAGCCATTCGGCCCATAGAGCCGGATTTTATCCCGGTTTCTATAGCGCAAAACGGACAATTGAAATTGCTTGTTATCATTTGGATAGGACGCTAGTCTATTGCAAAGTACTTTCCGCCAAATCTAACAGACCCAGTTACCCATTCACTGCTGGGTGGACAGGGAGGGGGGTCAGAGAAAAATCTCGACTGCACCCGGGACCGATCTCTGTCCCTTTGTGTGTGAAGCGAGTGCTCTACCAACTGAGCTATCGGGATCCGCATAAAAATATTGGGATGAAAAGATAATCCAAACAAATTTCTTGAATTCACTAAAGCAATTATCACGAGTCCTTTTAAATCTAGCTATCTAGTAATAACAATAATTATGTTTAATTTCCAATTGATCTAATATGCAGAACATTAAGATCTCTTTACTTGGAATCCTATTTATGACGGCAAAAAATAATTCATTTACTGTGGATTATCGTGATTTCAAGCTTCACACTTTCCGATGTAAACATTTCTCTTTTTTTTTTCTTCAGCGCCAAACCCAGCCAACTACATTTACGTCCCGTCCTCATGCTGTAACACTAACTACATATTTTCCAACTGTCAGGATAAAAACGCTGTCAGTTCTCAGCCGCCACAGACGTCGTTGACTTCGATCACTGATGAAAACCCAGCCCTCTATCATACTGTAAGGATTCCAAACACTTCTCTAAACGGGTCTTTCTTGTTTTAGTCATCTCTATCTTGTTTATTCCAATATCTAATTCTTATTTTCCCCCTCCTCCTCTCGGTCCTCCTCCTCCTCCTCCTCCTCCTCCTCCTCCTCCTCCTCTTCTTCTTCTTCTTCTTCTTCTTCTTCTTCTTCTTCTTCTTCTTTCTGCTGCTGCTGCTGCTCCTCCTCCTTTACTTCCTCAGCTTCCTATGATAGATTGGTCATTTTAGTGATGACGACTAACTTAAAACTTATGGACTTCACTCGATTTCTTTCTTTTAAACGTTAACTAACTTATAACACCCTCATTTAAGAAGTTATTGAAATCAGGGAAAGGCTTTATGAACACCCTGTATTATATGTTCCCTCGTTTCGATTCAAAATAATCGATGTCAGTCACGAATTGCAGCGGCCTTAGTTTCCATCAAAGTGTGCGATTGATTATGCGATATGGATAAAGGATTGATATTGGTAACATTGCTTTTATCATTACTGTTGTCTGAGGCAAGAGTTGCCAAATTGTTTACTTGACTCTTTTGGACATTTGGTTACAAAATCCGTGCCGCTGTAACTCGTGAGATCATTCAAAATGTATCTGTAGGGGTAGCATCTTTTTTCATATTGATCTATCTTGTACTTGTTCCTATATAAAAACCATTATTGCCCTTTCGTGTTACAAAAATTGTTTTGGTAGTGGCAGGGAAGACTATTAAAAACCTGGCAATTGTTTTCCATGATCATTAATTTGAATAGACTTCCTACGCTGTTTTCTTCACTCTCATGATCAGGGATAAGACAAAGGGGAGTGGGAGTACACAAGTAGAGAATTATCATGATTGTAAACTTTGAGATAATTATAATCCATGGCATTAGACCTTTATCCCCCAACACGTGACTAATTTCAGTGTTTAATTATTCAACGACTTAAATGTGCCAGATCGAACAAAGTTTGATAAAAAGACACATAGGAGTATAGTCTTGAGGCAAAAAGTGAGGGCGGAAAGGGGGGTGGGGGTCCTATAACATTGGAAACAATGATAGGGGCATTAGGGCGTTATTTCAGTCTACCCTTGGAATGGACCCTAGAGACAAATTTCCCCTATGGGATGAATAAAGAAATTTAATTTAATTTTTTTTAAAAATATGTTTTATAAATCAAACATTTGGAGAGAGGTAGATAGATGGATAGAGAGATAGTAGTTAGATAGATCTATATTTAGATAAATATGAAGTAATTTCCCACGATGCTGTAGTCTGTATATATGTGCGGCTTTATGATCTAGTTGTATGGCACTCAATTCCGACCAGAAGGAACGGCGCATAGTGGAGTCCTTGGAAAAGGCTCTTGACTCACACTCTTTCACCATATTCAGGTGTAAAATGTGTATCTGGCTGTAAACAGCGTTGTCTCTATCGAAAAAGAAATATAATTTTGCCTAACAGACATATGTTTTGTCATGTTAAGTGATGTTGTTTGCTAGTAAAGAGTAATAAACAAAATTGAATATAACAGCTTTAAAAAAAGGACAAAATGCAAAACACGGAACGTTTCGTGCTCAAAACCTTTCTTCAGCCAACAACAAAAAATAATAAAGACATAAATACATTACTAATTTCCAAATAGACGACAGAGACGACAGAGATATCTTGTATCTTCTAGCAGCCTAGTACCACTTTTGCTAGTAAAGAGATTTCCCTTTATAAATAATAGAGTTTTTAAAATCTTATTTTATGCATGACTTAGATGTCTACGTATTCAATTTCATTTTTTTTGTTCTTCTACCAAGCAACAGCAGGTACTTTTCTTCTTGGGTAGATTTGGTCCCTGACAATGCTAACTTACTTAGATTATTTTCCTTACACTGCCCACATGACAGCCTATTGTGTGCCTCATGTAGTTTCACTGCTTGTAATCGGGGATATTTGACGAGCAAATGGGTTTGATTGTTGAATTAAACAAAACTCCTCACAATTTTTCCACATTTTATCCCTCGTGAGACTGTGATTTTAATGACACTGTCCATCTAATACATTTCACTTGCTGGTCTAGTAAGAGGCTTATTATTTCATTTTTTAGTGTATCATGTTCTCATTATTCTTTGATTTAGGGATGTCTGGATGCTTTTGAGGAGAAAATCAATGATCACATTGTAGGCATTGTTGTGGTGGCCATTCTAATATTCCTACTGATTGTAAGTAATACTCGTTCATTTTCGACTTGGTATGAATCGTCCTGGTTTTTTTTAAATAGAATGGTGACAATGACGATAATGATGATGATAATGATGATGATGATGATGATGATGATGATGATGATGATGATGATGATGGTGATGATGATGGTGATGAGGATGATGATGATGACGATGACGATGATAATTGTGATTATGATAATGGTGAAAATGATGATGATGATGATGATGATGATGATGATGATGATGATGATGATGATAATGATGATTATGATGATGGTGATGATGATGATGATGATGATGATAATAATGATGATGATGATGATGATGATGTTGATGTTGATGATGATGATGATGATGATGATGATGAGGAGGAGGAGGAGGAGGAGGAGGAGGAGGATGGTAAGATGATGGTGATAATAATAATGTGATAGTGACGCTTCTGTGGCTGTGATGGTCGTCGTAGTGATGCAGATATGGTATTAAAATTCAGGTAGACCCCCCCCCCCCCTCCCCCTCCCTTGATTAAGGACAGAGAATAAACTTAAGATTCAACTTATGGTATTTGTAAAGTCACTTGAAGCATTTTACAGATTTCTTTAATCGCTTTTATAACCAACGTTTATCACCTGCCCGACACAATTTCATGGGTAAGGTCCAAGGGCAATGCCATTTGTAATTGATTTATTAATTTATTAAAACACGCATCCTGTAATAAACAGTACAACTGACGGAATCGTTTTAACAAATCAATTTAAAAAAAAAGAAAACACGATTTCTTACAAGATACAATTGACATTGTCAGTAATATAAAATATGTTGTATTTATTTCAGGTTGCCTGTGCAATTTTTTCTATGATTGTTTTGATGGAAGCTGGGAGAATCGGACATGTTGTTTAAGAGCATCCCCGGTCGGTGATCAAAGAATTTTTACATGCACGTAATTAACATTCTACATCGCTGTTTAACATTATAAACATGTTTAAATGTTTGCGACATTCTGCGAGTTTACGAGTGTGCGTTGAAAAAAAGGTTCGAATTCCCAAACGCAAGAGCGTAAACAATCTTCTATTCTTACCCCTCAATTGATTCTGATTTCATTTTCTCTGAATATATGACATGTACAAAAATGTGTGCTGGCCTGGAATAACATACCAATTGTAGCTGAACCTAGTTTTGAGTTAGAGAGATATAAAGGTAAAAATGGCAGTCTGTAGTCAAAATGAGATTTCTATAAAAAACGATTGTCTTTCATTTCCCAAAACCATTCTTTTGTATGCTGTGTCTTTATATCTGACAAAATGGTAATTATAAGAGATGTTGATTCGAAATCTGCGTAAATTTTGACCCTAAAATTGAGCATAAAAAGTTTGACGTTTTTGTGTCATTATTTATTGACGTTATCTCCCCTACACTATCAGCTGTTGTGCGCATTAATACTTCTTTCCCATGATTGCATGTTCACGATTCTGTTATTTTTATGCTGATTATTTTTATGTTTTAACTTTAAATCTGATTTTCTCAAAGTTATGTTTTTGTGCCCAGCTACCTGTTACTAACCAAATCTAAAAAAAGAGTGAAGATAGTGACATTTCAAGACCGTTATGATCAGGGATGCAGATTGAAAAAAAAAATATAAACTCAAATTCCATGGGGGCGCGTGGGGGGGGGGGGGTTGGGGGGGGGCGACATTGGATATGTTTTCCTAGGCCAACACACAAATACTTATATGACACTTCTTTGAAAAAAAAATAATAGTAATAGAGTAAAAATGTAACGCCTTATAAGCTGACATCACAAATTATTATTGTGAACATGATATTTTTACCCGTTGCTATTATTGGAGAGGGGTAGAATAATTATCCGAAGTTCTCGTGTGAAATTACATAAACAAAACCAATCATACGCTGGAAATTTTCAGTTGAATGTTAAAACAAATACGAGGTTCCCAAATTCTGCTTTTAGTTAGTCCATGTTTTTAAATGAAGAAGGAGCTTCTTTGACTTCGACAATTCTACATTGTACTCTACGTTGAATTTCATAATTTTGTTAAAGAAAACTCATCCCTGAACAACAATGTTATCAATATTTAATATTAAATAAAAAAAAAAGCTATAAATACTGATGAGGAAACTATGTGTGTCAGGCTTGACAGGTGTGTGAAATTTTCCTTCATGTGAGGTCATTTGACATGATTGTGTCCATACTTTATAAAAGAATTCATGGAAATGAACGTAACCCTATTCCGCTTCAGTAGAGAATTTCTGGTCTCCATAAAAAAAAAACAACCCAAAAAAACCCAAGTTAAATTCAAACCAAAATCTTGACTCCTCTAACATGGATATAACTATCAAAGAATGAGTCAGTCGGGGTTTGGAATTACTATCAAACCAGGTACAACAATCAAACACTGAGAGAACTATCCAACACTGACTTTGTAGAGTGTTAAGCGTCAATGTAATTGCGTATAAAATATGGAGCAGTAAAGACCGGAGAAGAAAAGCACGAAAAAGTAAACAAAGTATTAAAAAATATAGCAAGTAAAAGCCATTACTTTCCAGCAAATACAAAATTCTCAAAGATATTTACTTCGAACCACATAGATAATTTTTTACATATAACACATTTTGGACGCAGCCGTCAGTACTTCTGATGGCTAAGCGGACTGCAGACTTGCTCGCCTTTTGAGAATGACTCGGTCAAATGTCGGATCGGGATTTTCTTTGTTTGTTTACACTTATCATTTTTTTTGTCGATATAAGACGTTTCGTTATTTTAGATTTTTAAAATCTAATTGTAAAAATTCCCATTATTTGTTTAATTATTGTGGTAAAGGTTGAGTTCAATTATTTTGCAGAACGATTTGTCTGCAAGATGGTGACAACATAAAATGGCCAAGTGTTTATTTTTAGCGCCTACAATTTTTTGCTTTGAAAAGTTTTTGGTATTGGATTAAACTGTTCCCCAATTCGCGTCTTTTATTATCTACGCGATATAACGGCTGCTTTTAAATGTAAAATATCAATGTGCTTTAATATATCTAGGCTCTTGAGATTGTGAATGGAATTAAATAATAATCATTGCCAATTTGTAAAACTTTTCATGGTCGCTGTGCAACCCTAAAGTGCACTATAATCAATGACTGATATGTTTATACCTTTTTGAAAGTGATGTTTTATCAGAAAAATATCATGATATGTACTGTTAATTAAGCAATGTTTCATATCATGAAAGCCAACTGAATATATGTTATATCAAGCATAACTTAATTTGTAATGTGTTGCCTTAATTTGCTTTTGCATCCTTTGTGCTATTGATTCTTGTTTTGCAACCATTTTTTTGTGATTGCTAGTTTGACTCAGCAGTATAAAAGAAACTCATTTGTCTCAAGGTTAGTCCTTTAGTTTTGATATTTACAGAGAACGTTGAGACCAAGACTATAATATTGTACTATGATAAACACATTAAAAAAAAATTGGCAAGGAAAATTTTATTTCAATAATGGATCTTTTAAAAGGACACTGAACTTGTCAAAATGAACCCGCAGATTTGTGCCTTTTTTTTACAATTTGAGGGCCATTTTGATTAATCTGTATTTGAGTTAAATTTTATCTGATCAAAAATGTTTTAAAGCGCTTTTATTTTTGTCATGTTACTAAGTATAGGTAAGATTTATGAGGTTTACCAGTTTAAAAACAAATAAATGATCAAGTCTTTCTCGGCTTTGAAATTGAAAGTTCTATCATTTGATTACCAGTAATTATTTATATTAACAGTTTTAATTTTCATTTCATTTGATTATCAGTTCGAAGACTGATACAAGAAGCAAAATCATTTTCTCAATTAAAAAAAAAAAACAAAAAAAACCCCCAAAAAACTTTAGCTTTTATAGAGCGCAATATCCACTAAACGTGCTCAAAAACGCTTTTACAAAGGATCCCTGACCACGTAGCATGTAGAACGAGCCATCACGCTTGTTAGGCGATATTAGAATTTATTTTCGACAGAGACAACGCTGTTGACGGCCAGGCGCTCATGTTATACGACCTGAGTAAGGTGAGAGAATATGAGTAAAGAGCTTTTTCTAAGGACTCACTATGCGCCGAGCGAGGCTCGAACCCAGGACCTTCCGATTCGAATACGAGTGTAATACCACAAGACCAAATAGTCGCACAATACTGTCCTCTTCTACCCTCAACGCCATTAAGATAGCAAGATAAGTTTACTTAGATGAAATGAATTTACCAAAGGCCTCTTACCTGAAAATTGGTGTTCAAAATGTCACAGTCTAAATTGAGAATAAGACTAGAGACAAAAAAAAAAAGGTTTAAAATCCCCCTTTGATGTCATCGTTTAATCGAGATTTTAAACGACTTTCTCATTAAACGCATTGACGGGAGGAAAATCAAGCAATCAGTTTAATGACATGAACTTCTTTTTTTCATTTTCTTCTTTTAAAATAATTTATCCTATGTGAACTTGATCACGTAGATTGTGTGTGTGTGTGTGTGTGTGTTTGTGTGTGTGTGTGATTGTGTGTGTGTCATATGGTGTAATGGGTGATTTAAGCCAAAACCTTTTAATACCCTGTGTATTTAAATTTAATCATAAATAAACCGACATTTTATTATTTCTTTATCAAGCATTATTTTGAATCTCTTCACAAAAAAGAAGCATTTTTCGTTTCATACTTGATACTGTTCCAAAGTTTTACAGTTCTTTTAATACAAAAATGTCCCTTATGCTAGTTTTGTATCTGTCAATAAAGATTTAAAACCGGTCTCCTCTGGTAATTTCTCTACTCGAAAATGAAAAAAAAAATCAGAAGTATCCAAGTCAACCTCATGATGACTGGTTTATACAATTGAATGAGGTCTCTTCAAATCCTCCTATGTTTAAGACTAGGTAAGTCCAAATACTGTATGCTCGATATTTACTCAATGATCAATTGACGGAAGAGGCAAGAAAATGTTAGAAACAATGCCTAGTAAAGTAAATATGTCCTTTATGTACACATTTCATGATAACAATTCATAATTTCATTTGGTTTTCAGCATTAATTGAAAAAAAATATTGTAAATATCCCAATTTGGACAATACACTACCTTTTGACAATATAACTTTTGCTTTTGGTAATATTGAACGTGAAACCCACAAAGGTACACTTATTCTATCTATTCTTAATGCGTTCCTTTCAAATTATCCTCTCAGCAATTGAAAGAGTATGAGTACAATCCTGAGAATACAATTCTTACTGGCGTCTGGTCCCGCAAGAATGGAAATATTGTTTCATATGCTGGGGAAATAAATGAACCTCTGAGAAGCGAAATGAGCTTAGTAAATCTGTGGTGATCCGATTTATATTCTTACTATCTGTACTTTTTGCTTCAATACAATAAACGTATACTAAATCCGAAAACTACAGAGGTTCCAAGTGATACAAATCCTATTTTTTATTTGATCCATTACAAAATGAGATTTTTACGCTATTTTCCTAGACGTGTGGAATAGTAAAAGAGTATTTGTAGCATTTTGAACCTCTGCATACCTCAATGTTTCAAGAATTTTTAACCTCCATGTTTTTAAAAATTATTTTAGGAGATATAATCTTTAAATTTTTACAAGTTTATGTGCACATTAATCTCATTTTATCCAATATGATATTGATTATGTTATTATCAATTTACACGAGTTCTTCATGTGATATATAAAGTCATTGCATTGTGTAACATACTTTTATTATTTCCATAATTTCTTGTATAATTTTGTCACTTTATATCATTTGCCTAACAATATTGAAAACAATTCTGTGAAAAGATGTGTACCCGTGTCTATTGAATGAGGAAAAAAACAACAACTTAGGTTTCAGCACATAACAAATGGGTTAAAAAAAAAAAAAGGAATCGTTCACTCCAATCATAAATTAAATCAACAAATGGGACCATAATATTGTATGTTATAACACAATACTGTGTCTAAGATTGTCAGATGTCCATAAGAGAATGAAAACGATAATAAGGATGATAATACTTTGTTTTCCGAAAGGATTAAAACAACTCTTCTTCTTCTTCTTCTTCTTCTTCTTCTTCTTCTTTTTCTTCTTCTTCTTTTTCTTCTTCTTCTTCTTCTTCTTCTTCTTCTTCTTCTTCTTCTTCTTCTTCTTCTTCTTCTTCTTCTTCTTCTTCTTCTTCTTTTTCTTCTTCTTCTTCTTCTTCTTCTTCTTCTTCTTCTTCTTCTTCTTCTTCTTCTTCTTCTTCTTCTTCTTCTTCTTCTTCTTCTTCTTCTTCTTCTTCTTCCTATTCTTCTTCTTCGTCTTCTTCTTAATCTTCATCTTATTATTATCATTATATTAACTTACATTATGTTTTGAGACATATTCAACATCTTGCTTGACTTTTATTACAAGATGAGGCATTCGCGGAAATCCCAGGTTTGAGAGTTTTTGCCAATATGAGGGTCATTTGAAGGACGAGCTTTCTGGCCACATTTTTAAAAACGAGTTTTTTTTCCAGAGTACGGCAATTAACTGGTTAAACGTCGATTTACAGCAAGGGGTCTAGCGATCTTCTTTACATGATTCCCTCCCAATCTTGTCTATTACATTGGTACACCTATTATATATCAATCTTGGACATAGCCTCATCACATAAAACATTGCAATATCATGTACCAAAGTCGATTACGCCATGATATCATAGGCATTATGGTATTTTAACAACATCCACTCTAAATAATTGATTTATTACTACCTATTCTAGAGTAGCTGCTTTAACGAATAATATGAGCTCTGATTTCCATTCAACTTGTTTATATTTTTTTTACTCATAATATTGTATTTTTTGACACAAAATATTTTTTACCCTCAAAGACGCCTTAACGAAATCCGATTTCAAGACTTGTGATAATTTTTTTGTCAAAATGGACATCTACTACTGATCTTTGTTATTGTGTATCTTGCTGAGACATAATGGAACATCATTTCCATCATTTTTATTTCTTACGCCATTTTCATATTGTATAGCTCATATACCACCAATGCTATCACCACCACCAACACCACCACCACCACCGCCACCACTACCGTCACCATCATCATCATCATCATCATCATCATCATCATCATCATTATCATCATCATCATCATCATCATCATCATCATCATCATCATCATCATCATCATCATCATCATTATCATCATCATCATTATCGTCATTATCATCATCACAATAATCATAATCGTTACCATCATCATTATGTTTATCTTGACATCCACCATTCAAACGACGATAAAACGTTGGATAACCAGCATCAATCATCACAATGGCATGTTTATACTTAGATAAGAATATATTACATATCACATTATTTTGAATAAAAAATCATTTTTGCCACACTATCTAATACCCTATATTTTAATTTTTGACAATATGAATTGTATTATTAGCTTTTGACACTATTCTGAAGTCCAATGATGAAATGGCTTTCTGATTTTGGCCATAGAACGTTTATTTTTTGCGGGGTATCGATAACGTCTTTCCCTGTTTAATAACATAATTAACAGTACACCGTTACAGCCAATATACTTTAAAAATGGATATAGAATACATAAATGCTTTACATTTTGTTTACCATTATCTTTTCATCAATGTGGTTCAGTATTTTCGAGCTCTTTCCGTGTGTGTTGTAGCTTTTGTGGTGTGATTGATTC
Organism: Berghia stephanieae; assembly: GCF_034508935.2. Lineage (NCBI taxonomy): Eukaryota > Metazoa > Mollusca > Gastropoda > Nudibranchia > Aeolidiidae > Berghia > Berghia stephanieae. Next base: position 123,877,570 of record NC_088360.1, read on the forward strand.
AATAAACAGCTTATTTTGTCATGGTAAGCGTGCCAAGATCAGGTATGGGAGCTAAATAAACAATGTATCTGATTGAGCCCCAGAGGAAAATGTCATACGAAGAATAAATGTCCGATGAGGCGGCCAGGCAATCGAGTACATCTCTCTCAAATCCATCTGTCTGAAAACGTGTCGTTTAGAAATTAGTGAATAGCTTGTCTCTAAGGTGGAGAAACACCGTCTTGCTGAAAAATTGTCCATGACAGGTATTCATGACAATGGGATGCAGCATACATTTTAGGATATTTAAATAGACATTTACAGAAATCGTTTGCACAGTAACTCTTAGTACATCTGCCAATACCAAACACTATTATTTTGTGTCTCAGCAAATTTAGAGCGTCCGTTTCTTTGTTTGTTTACTTTTAACAAATCATTTTCATTGTTCTGTAATGGTTTGTCAAACTGGGATATGTTGTGATTTCGTTTCAGACAATC